>NC_056747.1:89029309-89285529 GCF_019279795.1 Protopterus annectens | reverse complement strand
CACGTCTTCGACTTTGTAAAACCTTTCCCTGGTTAAGGATCCCATTCCTCCATGGGACCTCACTTTGTTGTTGCAGGCATTGCAGGCACTCCTCCTTTTGAGCCTGCGGCATCTGTAGATCTACAATTTCTGACCTGTTCATTGACGTGTTCAAAATAGATTAAGAGAGTGGCCAGTTGAGAATAAGTCCTTTGAAATCCTCAGCAGACATAGGCTCAGAGTTTAAGTTCTTTCGTCAAATCTGCCTGAAGCCTATTAAACTGTGCAAGGTCAATAAGAGACCTAAAAGGTGAAAGTAGCTGTGGAAAACACCAGCTTTCCAAACCTGTCCATTGCTCTGGACTCTGTTAAATGGACAGACAGAACCCTGCTCTTCTAGGTCTTTCTTAGGGGTTGCTACTGCCAGAATAGCATCAACCAAGACTCCTTTCCTCCAGTGGGGTCTATCAGTGGGTGGGACCAAATATTTGTCAGGGCACTTGGGAATGGGCTTGACAATATCCAACTCCGTCCATGCCCAGCAGGAAATGAGATGGATGAATAACAGCATTCACTGAAGGGGTTGGGGGTACCCAGGATGTAGACAGGCCAGAATTAAAAGCAAAGAACTCTTCAGGAGAAGGGGTTTGGGAAGACCAACCACCTTTCTGATTTGTTCCCTAGACCCTTCATCAAAATCAGTGTCTGCAGTGAGAGGCTCCATGGGGGAAGTCTGTCTCTCCTCCCATGTGTCCACTTCCTGGGAACCTTTTCAGTGGGATGTTCTAGAAAGGTCTCAGAGGGGGGGCAATTCCTCTACATGAACTGGTTAAAGACTCAATGGAATTTGCTGTCCCTGTGGAATAGGTCTAATAGGCTCAGAGCTCAGAAATGAGAAAAAGAAGGATGGGATCCGACACAAGATGGTTCCCTCTGAAGAGAAAAAGCCCGTTGTACCACCTCAAAGGCAGAGGGACAGTTCTTCCCAAGAACCACCCCAGGTGAAAAACATCCATGGTCACTGGCTACTGGATTTGATAAAATAAAGGATCTGTCCAAAAGTTAAATTGTCTGACTGTATCCACCAGTGAATCTGTTATTTGCAAATTGGTACATGTTTTACTTGAAAAGAAAGGGATTTATATAGAATGGACCACTGTACAGCTACAGTCCAAAGAACCTGCATAAAGAAGTGTGCAAGAGGGAGGAGTACAATGGCAACCTGACATCGACCATGCTTGAAGGATTAACCTTCCTGGAAAGGAGAAATGTGCAAGGATAGCCTGGACCTGGATTATGGCACAGGTAATACTATGGAAAAGCAAAGATGCTACCTGTGTCAATGGGTTACAAACTGCCCCAATGAACTCCAGGCTCTGAACTGGTGCAAGTTTTGATTTTGCAAGATTAATCATGATGCCCAAGGTGTCACCAAGCTGGGGCAAATAGTCCCTGGCATGTAGGAGTTGATATTTGGCTGATGAAGTTAGAAGCCAGTCGTCTAGATACCGAAACACCTGGAATCTTTTCAGCCTCAAGTGAGCTGCTGCTACTACTGCCATGCATTTGGTAAAGAGTCCAAAGGGCAGAGCTCTGAACTAGTAATGACTGGCTTCCAGCCAAAAGTGGAGATCTCTTCTGGATTGTCTATTTTGATATGATAGTACATGTCCTGAAGATCTACACAGCACATCCAATTGTCCTTGTGCAGAAAGGGCAGGATGGACTGAACTGTGACCATTCGGAACTTCTGCTGCTACTACTGCCATGCATTTGGTAAAGAGTCCAAAGGGCAGAGCTCTGAACTAGTAATGACTGGCTTCCAGCCAAAAGTGGAGCTATCTTCTGGATTGTCTATTTTGATATGATAGTACATGTCCTGAAGATCTACACAGCACATCCAATTGTCCTTGTGCAGAAAGGGCAGGATGGACTGAACTGTGACCATTCGGAACTTCTGCTGCTACTACTGCCATGCATTTGGTAAAGAGTCCAAAGGGCAGAGCTCTGAACTAGTAATGACTGGCTTCCAGCCAAAAGTGGAGCTATCTTCTGGATTGTCTATTTTGATATGATAGTACATGTCCTGAAGATCTGCACAGCACATCCAATTGTCCTTGTGCAGAAAGGGCAGGATGGACTGAACTGTGACCATTCGGAACTTCTGCTGCTACTACTGCCATGCATTTGGTAAAGAGTCCAAAGGGCAGAGCTCTGAACTAGTAATGACTGGCTTCCAGCCAAAAGTGGAGATATCTTCTGGATTGTCTATTTTGATATGATAGTACATGTCCTGAAGATCTACACAGCACATCCAAATGTCCTTGTGCAGAAACGGCAGGATGGACTGAACTGTGACCATTCGGAACTTCATTTGCTTCACAAATAGGTTCAATTTGCTTAGATCCAAAATGGGTCCAAGATACCATGTTTTCTTTGCTAGTAAAATGAGGTATGAATAAGTTCTGAATCCTGTCTGCTTGGGAGAGACCCTCTTGGTTGGCTCTTTTTTTTTAATAGCAACTTTTGTACTTTTTGAGCCACTGCCTTCCTCTAACTGGGTGGAATGTCAGGAAGTTTCTTCTTTTGATGATGAGGAAGAAGGAAAACTGGTATAGGATTACCTCTGGATATTCTGAACACCCACTGAATCTCTTATACAAGTCCTGCAGTGGAAACGGAACTGAACCCTGACTGCCTCCATAGTTAAGACAGTTGGGCAAGCACTTCAGGAGCACTGATAGAAAATCTTTTCCAAACAGGCCCCAAGGCCCCAGTTCTGTGGGCCACCACTACCTCTAGGGTGATGTCTACCATTAAAATATCCCCCACGCAAATCCTGGAAAGGTTCCTGAGGCTTATGGAACCACATTTTCTTACCATCTCTCTGGTTCCTAGAGAAGGTTTGCTGAGGCGCCAGAAACTTGATTCCCATGGCATACAGGGTCTTCCCTTGTTTGCTGTAGGTAAGTGCATATTTCTCGGATGGTGCAATCAAGTGCGTACCACGAAAAGGGGCATTAGCAATTATTTTAAAGGGTTCCTCAAAGTCACATTCAGGAGTGCCTCCTTATGGTGATGCCTGAACTGGATGCTCATGAGGTGCTTTCAGCTGTGTGAGATCAACCTCATTGACGTGTTCAAAATAGATTAAGAGAGTGGCCAGTTGAGAATATGTCCTTTGAAATCCTCAGCAGACATAGGCTCAGAGTTTAAGTTCTTTCGTCAAATCTGCCTGAAGCCTATTAAACTGTGCAAGGTCAATAAGAGACCTAAAAGGTGAAAGTAGCTGAGGAAAACACCAGCTTTCCAAACCTGTCCATTGCTCTGGAATTTGTTAAATGGACGGACAGAACCCTGCTCTTCTAGGTCTTTCTTAGGGGTTGCTACTGCCAGAATAGCATCAACCAAGACTCCTTTCCTCCAGTGGGGTCTATCAGTGGGTGGGACCAAATATTTGTCAGGGCACTTGGGAATGGGCTTGACAATATCCAACTCCGTCCATGCCCAGCAGGAAATGAGATGGATGAATAACAGCATTCACTGAAGGGGTTGGGGGTACCCAGGATGTAGACAGGCCAGAATTAAAAGCAAAGAACTCTTCAGGAGAAGGGGTTTGGGAAGACCAACCACCTTTCTGATTTGTTCCCTAGACCCTTCATCAAAATCAGTGTCTGCAGTGAGAGGCTCCATGGGGGAAGTCTCTCTCTCCTCCCATGTGTCCACTTCCAGGGAACCTTTTCAGTTGGATGTTCTAGAAAGGTCTCAGAAGGGGGGGAATTCCTCTACAGGAACTGGTTAAAGACTCAATGGAATTGGCTGTCCCTGTGGAATAAGTCTAATAGACTCAGAGCTCAGAAATGAGAAAAAAGTCTTGCACATCTCCTGCCGGGGTCTTAGATTGGGTGAGTTTAGATTTGTGTACAGAAGGGCCTTCTTTCTGGCTTGTAGAAGGGGCAACTTCAAGATGGGATTTTGAAGTTGCACGATCCTTTTTGTTTTGAGGTTTTTACAAGAGCTTGTCTTTAAGCAGCCCCAAAATATCAGGAAACTTGGATTTCCCTGACACCCCCAAGCATGTGGGGAAAATCTCATGGTATCCTCTACAGGGGTTGTGCAGTTAATGCCGGTGTACCTCCAAAAGCTGAATGCTTAAAGTAGTAGAGATGCTTCAGTTGGTTGTGTAGAAGTGTTGCACCACTAGGCTTCTAAGTCTTATCTGGTATTTCAGTGTTTGGTTTGTCATTTGGCCACTTCCCCCAAGTAGCTGGCATTTGCTGTTATGCTCGGACATGTCAAAGTTTACTTCAAGCAGCCTTGGAGCAGGACTGAGACTTTGCCATGTGAATGTGGTTTTCCACCAGACCATAGTGGGTATGTTGCAAAAGACTAAGGCTTCTCCTGAAAGTGGGTTGTCCCATGTGGACTTAATTGCCTCTACTGAAGGAAAATTTGGATGTGATCAGACTTCCAAGATGGGTACTTGAAGTAGCCAAGCTGGCTGGTAGTTACAAATTGTCAATTCAGGACACTCTGGCCTCAACAGTGCCTGGTCATGTGGCAGTGGAGTGGTAGCTGCATGAGTCTGAAAGGGGTTGTGGTGGGCCCTTTAGATTTTAGTGGCCACCAAAAAGCCCATTCTACTCCACTTTTTGTCCTTGGTCCTGGTCAGTTCCTCTGGAAACAGTTCAGGTGTTTGGATTTAGTGTGCTACATGCACATTGTATGCTTGCTTCATGCAAGCTTAAGTAGTGCACAAATACCCCCAGCTCATCCTGATCCTATTTCCCTTGTGCTTTTTTCATAAGGGATTGCACCAGTGTCTTTCAGAACTTGTAGACATTGGTAGCTTCACAGGTTGGTACTAGGCTATTGGCCCTAGGGACCTATACAAGCCTAGCTATAATCCCCTGGCTTTCCCACAATTTACTTCCTGGACTCCTGTCTACCAGGGTGAATTTCCTTTTTCCCATTCAATTGTCAAGGTTCTTTTGAAGAGTGCTAAAGAGGTGCTCTGACATGTGTAGGTGGTCTATTCCAGAGTCTGGGTCAAGAACCTATCCCTCCCAGCATGTTTAATTGTAATGACCAGGTTTAGATCATGGTGTGTGGCTCTTCAGGGATTGGGATTTCTGCAAGTCCAGCATGTCCAACAGTTCTGAGTTTGTGAACAATCCTACAAAATGGCCCCACTGAGACATGCTTGGATGAGCTACCACATGGGTGGTAATCTACAGTGTGAATCCACCTTGGGACACAAGTGGACAATCTACATGGCGCACCTCATAAAATCCTGCTTATCCAGGAAAAGCAGTCATTGTTCTGGTAGTCACTCATTTGACCCATTCTAATGCCCCTTTTAGTATGTACCTCAAAACGCTCTACAACTGGAAAGGCTGCAGAAATACCTTGGATTACTGTCATGCCCTGAGACAACTCCAGCTTTACTCTGCATAACATACAAAGCTACGGGGAAACCAAAGCTGTTGGACATGCTCCACTTAGAGATCCAATCCCTCCAAGCCTCCTCTCTCTAGGGACCTAAACCTTGTTACCACAATAAACAAGGGATAAGATTCCTGTACCAGAGTTCCATACTGATCAAATAAAGCTCATTGGCACTCCAAGAAAGCTTTTGATTGGATGGGGAAATAGGAATGTCACCCTGGGATCACCTGGCTCTGCTTGATGGGCACAAGAAATTTTCTTGGGTGGTAAGCCCAGGGTACCTTTTTGGCTAGGCTTGTGTAGGCCCAATAGCCTAGTACCTTCTATGACTCTGTTCAATAGTGGAAAATCTGAACTATTGAATTACCCAGTTACACTCCTAACCCTGAAACATTCAAATGGATAGCATCCAGCCTGGTTCCTTGTCTACTCTTTCTTCACTTTACTGGTGCTTCCATCTAGTCACCAAAACCTGGTCCCAGAATGAGGCTAAACTTGACACTGGTGTATTGGATATGTGGGTGGTCCTAGTATTGTATGCCTTTCTGGATTGCCTCCCATGGGTGTGTTTTCAATGTCCATATTGACTGCCTCTTATCTGGTATTGACAAGGTGAACCTATGCTGGGAAGCCCCAAATTTGGTGTGCATTGCCTTTCCAGTGCTTTCTGGCAGGTAAAATTTAGCAGGTCCAGTTCTACTTAAAGGGTTTTCAGATTTGCCCAGCTCTGATCTCTAGCCCCATTCAGAATGAAGTGTAGGGCTTTCCCTCTGATATGGAGGAAATGTTCTGTTCATAAGCTTGTTTCAGGCATATCCCCTGACCCCAAAATCACCTGTAGCAACCTATTTTGCCCCAATTAGGTTTGGTTTTCCTTTATTTTGGACTAATGGCTCCACTTCATTTGGGTGTGGATATCTTGTCACCCTTCTGGCAGGGCTCAGCCAGACATCAAAACATTCAATCTGACCTTTATTTTTCTTTTGTGAAGCCTAGAAGTGCAGACTTCCTCCCCCTTTTCCAGTAGTTTACAGAAACAGGATTTTGATGTGCACTTTCTGACAGCCTTGAGAAACCTCCCTGGAACATTGCTGTTTTACTTCAGGGCCTCACTGTTCCCCTTTTGAAAGTACTGCTGACAGTTTGCAAGCTGTGTCCACTGGGGGAAGATTTGAGTTTGCAAGCTTCTGTAAGGTTCAGTCTCAACTAATTTAGAATTAATTCCCAGGTGATTTCTGCCTCAAACTAAACTTGTGCTAATTTTTCCAGGAAAGGTAGGTACCATTTGCAGTCTATCTGGAACATTTAGACAGTAACCAACTTAATCTCCATGGCTAGGTGCAAGTTGAATGCCATAGTTTCTAAGATTACCTTGTCCAGGTATTGAAACCCTACTGGTTTACACTTCATTCTGACAGTGGTTCCTGCCATCTTTTGCTTTCTTTACCACTATCCTTATGTTTGTGCAGCCTGCTATGATGTATAGTTAAAACATACAAGTCTTGTTCTGTCAATCACCTTTGGTTCCACCCTTCATTGAAATATCCTTCCATGATGCTTACTGGGGTTTGTAGCTGGGGGAATGTGTCCCATTTGTTGAGGTGGGCAAAAGTTGTATATTTTCTCCCCTAGTGTTCCTCTAACCAATTGGAATGTCTGGCTTCTGTTGTATCTTGTGCAGCTTGCTGGTTTTCTACATGATAGATGTAGGTAAAGAATTCTGATAACTTGGCATGTAAGCAGGTGGCTGAGCCTAAGCTTGGGGGCTGGAAACCTTGTCCAAAATCTGTTAACTCAAGTTTTGCTGGTTCAACATTAAAGCTGCATTGTGGCATTTTACTTTCTTTGCTGTCGAGTTGCTGAAGTCCATTGTTCTATTCACTATGCTAATTTGTTTAGATGAGCATGGTGAGTACATGTATTTTCCTCAGAATTTTGTTTTGGTTGCACGCTGTTCTGTTAACTATTTGGGTTGTAGTTCCAAGGATGTCTGCAGGGACCAGTCACTGGACCTACACATTTTAGAGTTTTCATAGATTTCTTCGCTTAGATGACTTGCTAATCTTTGCAGAGTTTTCTAGGTGTCAGTAGTGAGGATCTAGTATGAGGCTTTGCAGGCATCCATTTTGGGTGTTCAGAAGGAACTGTGTGTTTATGCGGGGTCCAGAGGATTTCTGCAGATTCTCTAGGGAAGAGGTTCCTACTGCAGTTGCGCTTGTCTTGGGTCAGCCTTATCAGGTTTCTATTTTTGCTGTCCCCTTGAAATAGGGTTTCAAGTGAGTGACAGACCTTACTCAAGGCCTCATGGGGTTTCTGCCCTGGTCCTCTTAAAGGCCCAGAGAACTGCATTCTGAGGTGGATGTGCTTCTACCCAGATTCCTTTAGACTATGGGTTGGAGGAAGGTGATCATCTAATTCTGAGGATTTCCTTTGGAGGGACACTGGCTCTAGGGTGCTATGGGAGTATGCTCAGGTTTTGAATATCGAGTTACTATGAGTAAACCTGCAGCCATTTCTCCTATATCTTGCCTGCTTTATTGGATGCTTTTTCACTGCCTCTAGTGCCAGATTTCTCAGGCTTCTGCTCCCAGGAAGCCTAGTAGGTTTTTGTAGGGTGCCTGAGGATTGTTCCTTTTTGTTTAATATCCACCTGGTGTCTAGATCCCAAGGTATGTCAGTTGCTTCCTTTGTTCAATTACTGCTGTCTGACCAGGGCAGTATAACCAGGAAGGTTTATACTTTGGCTACCCTAGTTTTGCCATTCTAAAGGTACTATTCAAGAGGGGTCTGTGTCTCAAAGGGAAGTTTTATTCATGAATATTTGGTGCCCAGAAAAGGTATTTGGAGACCTGTTCTAGTTTACTGGATGTCCCTTTTTTCTCTTGCTCAACAGGTCTTTCTGGACCTCAAGGATGCAAATCTCCATCTTTCAATCAAACCTCTCCAGGAGATTTTTGAATTTCTCTTTCTGGTATTTTCAATTCTGTGCTTTGGCCTTTACTGTCCCAACACCAATCATTTGGTATTTCCAGCTATGGCTCAGAGCTCCATGCTCCTCCCATACCTATAATGCCAGTCTCCCTTCAGATCTCATTTGCCACTTGAGAGGAAGCATGTTCCAAGCTCCATTGCAATTTGGTGTAAATCAAACTTTTGACTTTTTTACTCCTAACCATTTCTATACCTTCATAGCTTGTTTTTGTAGGCTTTTCTATTTTCCTCTCCTCTTTTCCTAGTGGTAGGGTCTATATTTTGAACCTTAACACTTAAGGACAGGTGGGACAGACATACCACCTTCTCAAGCTAAAGCAGCGGCTGCTGCTGCTTCCCCTTCCTTGGTCTCTGGGACTCACCCTCCTGCCTAGAGGTCAGGGGAAGGGGATAAGGTAAAGAAAAACTGGCCTTGCAAGCACTCCCCTGACAGCTTGTTGGAGGCTGCCCTCCTGCCAAAGGCTAAGCCTGCTTCCCCTTGGCTCAGGTCCCCAGGTTCTCCCCTGAGCCTGTGGTTCTAGTCAGCTGTTTCCCCTGTAGGTCTTCTCTCCCACCAGCTCTCCCAGCCCACTTTGGCATCATCCTCCTGCTCTACCTGGAGCCTGTCAAGTGGAGATGGACAAGATGATGCAGAGATTTATCTGCACTCAAATCCAGATGGTGGGTCTTGCCAGGGCCTTCTACCACCAGAGCGGGTGCCTTCAAACCAGCTTTTAGCCCTACCACTCTGACCCAACCTGCAGTTTTGGAGCAGTTTGATCAGAAGACACAGTCGAGGGGTCAGGAGCTGTTGGATCAGAGGACACTCAGTGGAGGGGTCAGTGCCAATGGTACCTTGTACCGCCATGCCAGCCAGTGCCCAGAGTGTTGTATCCAAGCTCTCTAAGCCATAGCCTTGGGCTCTGATTCAGAGGGGGTGTTCTCTGCTCTGAGCATGTCTGAGAGAATCCCCCTTGGTGTCTTGGCTCCTAGAGGCTCAGCTTTGACTCCCCGGTTGGATCAGAGGAGTGGCATCTGTTAGCCCAGGAGGTCCATTCCCCCTCTGCATTCGATGTGGTGGAGAGGGTTCTCGCAGGGTTGAGGCCTGTAACTCATCTGAGTCTATTCAGATGACTACTGGCATTGAGTGCAGATCCAACCATCTTGCCCTCTTGGGGACAGCCTGTAGCTGTTATGCCCCAAGACGTTCTGGCCTTGAACAACCCACTTGTGAGATCTCCCCAGTGGAGCTCCCCACAAGCATACATGCAAAAGAAGGCACTTGGACTCTTCTCCAGGGTCCCTCACAGAAGACTACCTGGATGAAGGGGAAGGTTCCCCAAGATCAACCCTCGGATGTCTCCTTTGGAGACGACATGGAGATCCTCCAAAGAGGGGGGGTGGTCTAGCCCAAAACCAACCTAGACGCACCCTAGAGGCAGAGGGTCTTAGGAATTTTGGGTCCCAGAACCTCTTTCTGATGAACCTGGACAGCAACCCTGAGGGGTTGCCTGGCTGTCCATTTCTAAAGGCAGTTGGGGTTCTGTTGCTCCACCCACTAGCATGGTAGCCCATCACTAGATATCGGTGGGTGCTGCGGGTCATATCCAGCGGATAATTCCCTTCAAGTTTTTACCTCCCAACAAAACTCTCCCAGATGTCCCACCCATGCAGTGGGAGGAAGCAACAGTGCAGGTAGACTCACTGCTGAGCAAACGAGTTATCCAACGGTCCCTTCAGACCAGTCCTGATCCAAGGTTTACTCCAGGTTCTTTAGTGCCAAAAAAGACTGGGAACCTCAGACCAATATTAGATCTGTCCCAATTGAACCTGTCAGTAACAGAATTTTATCAGTTCTGCCTTATCTGCAGGACAGAGACTATGTGCTCGATCGACCTCCAGGATGCCCACTATTACAACAAAATGCACAGGTGCTCCTGGCCTTTGCTTCTGGCTGGGAGCCGGTCATTACCAATTTCAAGCCACCACCCCAGGTGAAGTAATGGCAGTGGTAGGGGCTCACCTGAGGCTTCAAATTTTTCATCTTTCCATACCTGGACAATTGGCTCTTTACCGCCCCTCAGAGCATCTGTTACATCAAGGCAGGCACTCCAGGTTAGCCACCAAGTTGGGCATTGCTTATCAATATGAAGTCTGCTCAGTTCAGATTGTAGATTTCATTGGGGCATGGCTGGACACAATACAATCTAAGATGTTCCTCCCCTCAAATAGGGTATGCAGCTTGAGGCTACATGTCTTACACATTCTCCAGACCCATTTACCAACAGCTGAAGCAGTGTTATGAGCTTTAGGTTCTATGGGGCCACAAATCTCCCAATGGTATGCCTTCATGCGAGGGTACTGCAGTGGACTAGCTGTTCAGTGGTCACTGTTTGACCACCCCTTGTCCTTTCCAGTGAGAATTTCAAAAGCATGTAGGGACTCCCTTTGGTGGATTTCCACATCTTCTCAAGGGATGTCCTTTTCAACCTTTACCCCAATAACCACAGATGTCTCCCTACTTGTGTGGGGGTTATTACTCATGAAGGACAGTCCAAGGCACATGGTCCCCTTCAGAGACCTATCTGCACATCAGTGTTCTAGATGAGAGCGGTTCTTGTGTTGCAGGCCCTCCATGCTCATCTTCCTCTGGGAACGATTGTTGATATTCGGGTGGACAATGTCGGTGGTCTGGTATCAACAAACGGGGGAACCAGATCTTATCCCTTGTGTCAAGATGCCATGAGTGTGGGAATGGGTGATCGGCTGTTTTCTGGTGGCAACACACATTCCAGGACTGTCCATCTTAGTGGACAGGCTCAGCAGATCCGGCATAATACCTTACGAGTGATCTCTGAAGCCTTCAGTAGCAGAACAGCTCTTCCTAGGCTGGGGTCCTTGGGTGATCTCTTTGCATCCCCATCCAACGCGAAATGCAGTGAGTTTTTTTGCTCTGACACCTCGGGGAACCCCAGGCATGCTTTGATTCATTGCCTACCGTGCTCCTTTATGCATGTCCTCCTCTTCCCCTCATGTCTAAGTTTCTGCAGAAAGCCGAAGGCTAAGGAGCACTGATCCTCATTGCCCCATTCTTGCCTTGACAGGTTTGGTTTCCCTTACTCAGGTCTCAGCTAGTTCCGCCATGGACCTTGGATCCAGTCCCGGATCTGCTTTCTCATCCCTCGGGGACTCTCCTTCCAGATCTGGACAGTCTGAAGCTCACTGCTTGACTGCTCTGGTTCCCATGATCCTTAGGGACTCTGTCATCTCCTGTTAAAGCCATTCTGGTGGCAGTTCATAAATTGTACACCAGAAAAGTTTAAGCAGTAAATGGAAATTTTTTTTTGTTTGGGCTATTAAGAGGTTTTTGCACCCTTTCACTGCACCAATTTCAGCAGTTTTAGATTTTCTAGCTATCATTTTTCATCAGTTCCTCAACAGTGAAAGTCTAGCCGCCATTTCTAATTTTCATGTTAGTGGACACGCCTTCGACTTTGTAAAACCTTTCCTGGTTAAGGATCCCATTCCTCCGTGGGACCTCACTTTGTTGTTGCAGGCACTCCTCCTTTGAGCTCATGCATCTGTAGATCTACAATTTCTGACCTGTTCATTGACGTGTTCAAAATAGATTAAGAGAGTGGCCAGTTGAGAATAAGTCCTTTGAAATCCTCAGCAGACATAGGCTCAGAGTTTAAGTTCTTTCACAAATCTGCCTGAAGCCTATTAAACTGTGCAAGGTCAATAAGAGACCTAAAAGGTGAAAGTAGCTGTGGAAAACACCAGCTTTCCAAACCTGTCCATTGCTCTGGACTCTGTTAAATGGACAGACAGAACCCTGCTCTTCTAGGTCTTTCTTAGGGGTTGCTACTGCCAGAATAGCATCAACCAAGACTCCTTTCCTCCAGTGGGGTCTATCAGTGGGTGGGACCAAATATTTGTCAGGGCACTTGGGAATGGGCTTGACAATATCCAACTCCGACCATGCCCAGCAGGAAATGAGATGGATGAATAACAGCATTCACTGAAGGGGTTGGGGTACCCAGGATGTAGACAGGCCAGAATTAAAAGCAAAGAACTCTTCAGGAGAAGGGGTTTGGGAAGACCAACCACCTTTCTGATTTGTTCCCTAGACCCTTCATCAAAATCAGTGTCTGCAGTGAGAGGCTCCATGGGGGAAGTCTCTCTCTCATCCCATGTGTCCACTTCCCGGAAACCTCTTCAGTGGGATGTTCTAGAAAGGTCTCAGAAGGGGGAATTCTCTACAGGAACTGGTTAAAGACTCAATGGAATTGGCTGTCCCTGTGGAATAGGTCTAATAGACTCAGAGCTCAGAAATGAGAAAAAAGTCTTGCACATCTCCTGCCGGGTCTTAGATTGGGTGAGTTTAGATTTGTGTACAGAAGGGCCTTCTTTCTGGCTTGTAGAAGGGGCAACTTCAAGATGGGATTTTGAAGTTGCACGATCCTTTTTGTTTTGAGGTTTTTACAAGAGCTTGTCTTTAAGCAGCCCCAAAAAATCAGGAAACTTGGATTTCCCTGACACCCCCAAGCATGTGGGGAAAATCTCATGGTATCCTCTACAGGGGTTGTGCAGTTAATGCCGGTGTACCTCCAAAAGCTGAATGCTTAAAGTAGTGGAGATGCTTCAGTTGATTGTGTAGAAGTGTTGCACCACTAGGCTTCTAAGTCTTATCTGGTATTTCAGTGTTTGGTTTGTCATTTGGCCACTTCCCCCAAGTAGCTGGCATTTGCTGTTATGCTCGGACATGTCAAAGTTTACTTCAAGCCGCCTTGGAGCAGGACTGAGACTTTGCCATGTGAATGTGGTTTTCCACCAGACCATAGTGGGTATGTTGCAAAAGACTAAGGCTTCTCCTGAAAGTGGGTTGTCCCATGTGGACTTAATTGCCTCTACTGAAGGAAAATTTGGATGTGATCAGACTTCCAAGATGGGTACTTGAAGTAGCCAAGCTGGCTGGTAGTTACAAATTGTCAATTCAGGACACTCTGGCCTCAACAGTGCCTGGTCATGTGGCAGTGGAGTGGTAGCTGCATGAGTCTGAAAGGGGCTGGGGTGGGCCCTTCAGATTCTTAGTGGCCACCAAAAAGCCCATTCTACTCCACTTTTTGTCCTTGGTCCTGGTCAGTTCCTCTGGTAACAGTTCAGGTGTTTGGATTTAGTGTGCTACATGCACATTGTATGCTTGCTTCATGCAAGCTTAAGTAGTGCACAAATACCCCAGCTCATCCTGATCCTATTTCCCTTGTGCTTTTTCATAAGGGATTGCACCAGTGTCTTTCAGAACTTGTAGACATTGGTAGCTTCACAGGTTGGTACTAGGCTATTGGCCCTAGGGACCTATACAAGCCTAGCTATAATCCCCTGGCTTTCCCACAATTTACTTCCTGGACTCCTGTCTACCAGGGTGAATTTCCTTTTTCCCATTCAATTGTCAAGGTTCTTTTGAAGAGTGCTAAAGAGGTGCTCTGACATGTGTAGGTGGTCTATTCCAGAGTCTGGGTCAAGAACCTATCCCTCCCAGCATGTTTAATTGTAATGACCAGGTTTAGATCATGGTGTGTGGCTCTTCAGGGATTGGGATTTCTGCAAGTCCAGCATGTCCAACAGTTCTGAGTTTGTGAACAATCCTACAAAATGGCCCCACTGAGACATGCTTGGATGAGCTACCACATGGGTGGTAATCTACAGTGTGAATCCACCTTGGGACACAAGTGGACAATCTACATGGCGCACCTCATAAAATCCTGCTTATCCAGGAAAAGCAGTCATTGTTCTGGTAGTCACCATTTGACCCATTCTAATGCCCCTTTTAGTATGTACCTCAAAACGCCTACAACTGGAAAGGCTGCAGAAATACCTTGGATTACTGTCATGCCCTGAGACAACTCCAGCTTTACTCTGCATAACATACAAAGCTACGGGGAAACCAAAGCTGTTGGACATGCTCCACTTAGAGATCCAATCCCTCCAAGCCTCCTCTCTCTAGGGACCTAAACCTTGTTACCACAATAAACAAGGGATAAGATTCCTGTACCAGAGTTCCATACTGATCAAATAAAGCTCATTGGCACTCCAAGAAAGCTTTTGATTGGATGGGGAAATAGGAATGTCACCCTGGGATCACCTGGCTCTGCTTGATGGGCACAAGAAATTTTCTTGGGTGGTAAGCCCAGGGTACCTTTTTGGCTAGGCTTGTGTAGGCCCAATAGCCTAGTACCTTCTATGACTCTGTTCAATAGTGGAAAATCTGAACTATTGAATTACCCAGTTACACTCCTAACCCTGAAACATTCAAATGGATAGCATCCAGCCTGGTTCCTTGTCTACTCTTTCTTCACTTTACTGGTGCTTCCATCTAGTCACCAAAACCTGGTCCCAGAATGAGGCTAAACTTGACACTGGTGTATTGGATATGTGGGTGGTCCTAGTATTGTATGCCTTTCTGGATTGCCTCCCATGGGTGTGTTTTCAATGTCCATATTGACTGCCTCTTATCTGGTATTGACAAGGTGAACCTATGCTGGGAAGCCCCAAATTTGGTGTGCATTGCCTTCCAGTGCTTTCTGGCAGGTAAAATTTAGCAGGTCCAGTTCTACTTAAAGGGTTTTCAGATTTGCCCAGCTCTGATCTCTAGCCCCATTCAGAATGAAGTGTAGGGGCTTTCCCTCTGATATGGAGGAAATGTTCTGTTCATAAGCTTGTTTCAGGCATATCCCCTGACCCCAAAATCACCTGTAGCAACCTATTTTGCCCCAATTAGGTTTGGTTTTCCTTTATTTTGGACTAATGGCTCCACTTCATTTGGGTGTGGATATCTTGTCACCCTTCTGGCAGGGCTCAGCCAGACATCAAAACATTCAATCTGACCTTTATTTTTCTTTTGTGAAGCCTAGAAGTGCAGACTTCCTCCCCCTTTTCCAGTAGTTTACAGAAACAGGATTTTGATGTGCACTTTCTGACAGCCTTGAGAAACCTCCCTGGAACATTGCTGTTTTACTTCAGGGCCTCACTGTTCCCCTTTTGAAAGTACTGCTGACAGTTTGCAAGCTGTGTCCACTGGGGGAAGATTTGAGTTTGCAAGCTTCTGTAAGGTTCAGTCTCAACTAATTTAGAATTAATTCCCAGGTGATTTCTGCCTCAAACTAAACTTGTGCTAATTTTTCCAGGAAAGGTAGGTACCATTTGCAGTCTATCTGGAACATTTAGACAGTAACCAACTTAATCTCCATGGCTAGGTGCAAGTTGAATGCCATAGTTTCTAAGATTACCTTGTCCAGGTATTGAAACCCTACTGGTTTACACTTCATTCTGACAGTGGTTCCTGCCATCTTTTGCTTTCTTTACCACTATCCTTATGTTTGTGCAGCCTGCTATGATGTATAGTTAAAACATACGAGTCTTGTTCTGTCAATCACCTTTGGTTCCACCCTTCATTGAAATATCCTTCCATGATGCTTACTGGGGTTTGTAGCTGGGGGAATGTGTCCCATTTGTTGAGGTGGGCAAAAGTTGTATATTTTCTCCCCTAGTGTTCCTCTAACCAATTGGAATGTCTGGCTTCTGTTGTATCTTGTGCAGCTTGCTGGTTTTCTACATGATAGATGTAGGTAAAGAATTCTGATAACTTGGCATGTAAGCAGGTGGCTGAGCCTAAGCTTGGAGGCTGGAAACCTTGTCCAAAATCTGTTAACTCAAGTTTTGCTGGTTCAACATTAAAGCTGCATTGTGGCATTTTACTTTCTTTGCTGTCGAGTTGCTGAAGTCCATTGTTCTATTCACTATGCTAATTTGTTTAGATGAGCATGGTGAGTACATGTATTTTCCTCAGAATTTTGTTTTGGTTGCACGCTGTTCTGTTAACTATTTGGGTTGTAGTTCCAAGGATGTCTGCAGGGACCAGTCACTGGACCTACACATTTTAGAGTTTTCATAGATTTCTTCGTTTAGATGACTTGCTAATCTTTGCAGAGTTTTCTAGGTGTCAGTAGTGAGGATCTAGTATGAGGCTTTGCAGGCATCCATTTTGGGTGTTCAGAAGGAACTGTGTGTTTATGAGGGGTCCAGAGGATTTCTGCAGATTCTCTAGGGAAGAGGTTCCTACTGCAGTTGCGCTGTCTTGGGTCAGCCTTATCAGGTTTCTATTTTTGCTGTCCCCTTGAACTAGGGATTCAAGTGAGTGACAGACCTTTACTCAAGGCCTCATGGGGTTTCTGCTCCTGGTCCTCTTAAAGGCCCAGAGAACTGCATTCTGAGGTGGATGTGCTTCTACCCAGATTCCTTTAGACTATGGGTTGGAGGAAGGTGATCATCTAATTCTGAGGATTTCCTTTGGAGGGACACTGGCTCTAGGGTGCTATGGGAGTATGCTCAGGTTTTGAATATCGAGTTACTATGAGTAAACCTGCAGCCGATTTCTCCTATATCTTGCCTGCTTTATTGGATGCTTTTTCACTGCCTCTAGTGCCAGATTTCTCAGGCTTCTGCTCCCAGGAAGCCTAGTAGGTTTTTGTAGGGTGCCTGAGGATTGTTCCTTTTGTTTAATATCCACCTGGTGTCTAGATCCCAAGGTATGTCAGTTGCTTCCTTTGTTCAATTACTGCTGTCTGACCAGGGCAGTATAACCAGGAAGGTTTATACTTTGGCTACCCTAGTTTTGCCATTCTAAAGGTACTATTCAAGAGGGGTCTGTGTCTCAAAGGGGAAGTTTTATTCATGAATATTTGGTGCCCAGAAAAGGTATTTGGAGACCTGTTCTAGTTTACTTTCGGATGTCCCTTTTTTCTCTTGCTCAACAGGTCTTTCTGGACCTCAAGGATGCAAATCTCCATCTTTCAATCAAACCTCTCCAGGAGATTTTTGAATTTCTCTTTCTGGTATTTTCAATTCTGTGCTTTGGCCTTTACTGTCCCAACACCAATCATTTGGTATTTCCAGCTATGGCTCAGAGCTCCATGCTCCTCCCATACCTATAATGCCAGTCTCCCTTCAGATCTCATTTGCCACTTGAGAGGAAGCATGTTCCAAGCTCCATTGCAATTTGGTGTAAATCAAACTTTTGACTTTTTTACTCCTAACCATTTCTATACCTTCATAGCTTGTTTTTGTAGGCTTTTCTATTTTCCTCTCCTCTTTTCCTAGTGGTAGGGTCTATATTTTGAACCTTAACACTTAAGGACAGGTGGGACAGACATACCACCTTCTCAAGCTAAAGCAGCGGCTGCTGCTGCTTCCCCTTCCTTGGTCTCTGGGACTCACCCTCCTGCCTAGAGGTCAGGGAAAGGGGATAAGGTAAAGAAAAACTGGCCTTGCAAGCACTCCCCTGACAGCTTGTTGGAGGCTGCCCTCCTGCCAAAGGCTAAGCCTGCTTCCCCTTGGCTCAGGTCCCCAGGTTCTCCCCTGAGCCTGTGGTTCTAGTCAGCTGTTTCCTGTAGGCCTTCTCCCCACCAGCTCTCCCAGCCCACTTTGGCATCATCCTCCTGCTCTACCTGGAGCCTGTCAAGTGGAGATGGACAAGATGATGCAGAGATTTATCTGCACTCAAATCCAGATGGTGGGTCTTGCCAGGGCCTTCTACCACCAGAGCGGGTGCCTTCAAACCAGCTTTTAGCCCTACCACTCTGACCCAACCTGCAGTTTTGGAGCAGTTTGATCAGAAGACACAGTCGAGGGGTCAGGAGCTGTTGGATCAGAGGACACTCAGTGGAGGGTCAGTGCCAATGGTACCTTGTACCGCCATGCCAGCCAGTGCCCAGAGTGTTGTATCCAAGCTCTCTAAGCCATAGCCTTGGGCTCTGATTCAGAGGGGGTGTTCTCTGCTCTGAGCATGTCTGAGAGAATCCCCCTTGGTGTCTTGGCTCCTAGAGGCTCAGCTTTGACTCCCCGGTTGGATCAGAGGAGTGGCATCTGTTAGCCCAGGAGGTCCATTCCCCCTCTGCATTCGATGTGGTGGAGAGGGTTCTCGCAGGGTTGAGGCCTGTAACTCATCTGAGTCTATTCAGATGACTACTGGCATTGAGTGCAGATCCAACCATCTTGCCCTCTTGGGGACAGCCT
Organism: Protopterus annectens; assembly: GCF_019279795.1. Classification (NCBI taxonomy): domain Eukaryota; kingdom Metazoa; phylum Chordata; order Ceratodontiformes; family Protopteridae; genus Protopterus; species Protopterus annectens. Next base: position 89,267,058 of record NC_056747.1, on the reverse strand, counting down.
GTAGCTGTTATGCCCCAAGACGTTCTGGCCTTGGAACAACCCACTTGTGAGATCTCCCCAGTGGAGCTCCCCACAAGCATACATGCAAAAGAAGGCACTTGGACTCTTCTCCAGGGTCCCTCACAGAAGACTACCTGGATGAAGGGGAAGGTTCCCCAAGATCAACCCTCGGATGTCTCCTTTGGAGACGACATGGAGATCCTCCAAAGAGGGGGGGTGGTCTAGCCCAAAACCAACCTAGACGCACCCTAGAGGCAGAGGGTCTTAGGAATTTTGGGTCCCAGAACCTCTTTCTGATGAATCCTGGACAGCAACCCTGAGGGGTTGCCTGGCTGTCCATTTCTAAAGGCAGTTGGGGTTCTGTTGCTCCACCCACTAGCATGGTAGCCCATCACTAGATATCGGTGGGTGCTGCGGGTCATATCCAGCGGATAATTCCCTTCAAGTTTTTACCTCCCAACAAAACTCTCCCAGATGTCCCACCCATGCAGTGGGAGGAAGCAACAGTGCAGGTAGACTCACTGCTGAGCAAACGAAGTTATCCAACGGTCCCTTCGGACCAGTCCTGATCCAAGGTTTACTCCAGGTTCTTTAGTGCCAAAAAAGACTGGGAACCTCAGACCAATATTAGATCTGTCCCAATTGAACCTGTCAGTAACAGAATTTTATCAGTTCTGCCTTATCTGCAGGACAGAGACTATGTGCTCGATCGACCTCCAGGATGCGTACTATTACAACAAAATGCACAGGTGCTCCTGGCCTTTGCTTCTGGCTGGGAGCCGGTCATTACCAATTTCAAGCCACCACCCCAGGTGAAGTAATGGCAGTGGTAGGGGCTCACCTGAGGCTTCAAATTTTTCATCTTTCCATACCTGGACAACTGGCTCTTTACCGCCCCTCAGAGCATCTGTTACATCAAGGCAGGCACTCCAGGTTAGCCACCAAGTTGGGCATTGCTTATCAATATGAAGTCTGCTCAGTTCAGATTGTAGATTTCATTGGGGCATGGCTGGACACAATACAATCTAAGATGTTCCTCCCTCAAATAGGGTATGCAGCTTGAGGCTACATGTCTTACACATTCTCCAGACCCATTTACCAACAGCTGAAGCAGTGTTATGAGCTTTAGGTTCTATGGGGCCACAAATCTCCCAATGGTATGCCTTCATGCGAGGGTACTGCAGTGGACTAGCTGTTCAGTGGTCACTGTTTGACCACCCCTTGTCCTTTCCAGTGAGAATTTCAAAAGCATGTAGGGACTCCCTTTGGTGGATTCGGTCCCCACATCTTCTCAAGGGATGTCCTTTTCAACCTTTACCCCAATAACCACAGATGTCTCCCTACTTGTGTGGGGGTTATTACTCATGAAGGACAGTCCAAGGCACATGGTCCCCTTCAGAGACCTATCTGCACATCAGTGTTCTAGATGAGAGCGGTTCTTGTGTTGCAGGCCCTCCATGCTCATCTTCCTCTGGGAACGATTGTTGATATTCGCTGGACAATGTCGGTGGTCTGGTATCAACAAACGGGGGAACCAGATCTTATCCCTTGTGTCAAGATGCCATGAGTGTGGGAATGGGTGATCGGCTGTTTTCTGGTGGCAACACACATTCCAGGACTGTCCATCTTAGTGGACAGGCTCAGCAGATCCGCCATAATACCTTACGAGTGATCTCTGAAGCCTTCAGTAGCAGAACAGCTCTTCCTAGGCTGGGGTCCTTGGGTGATCTCTTTGCATCCCCATCCAACGCGAAATGCAGTGAGTTTTTTTGCTCTGGACACCCTCGGGGGAACCCCCAGGCATGCTTTGATTCATTGCCTACCGGGCTCCATTATGCATGTCCTCCTCTTCCCCTCATGTCTAAGTTTCTGCAGAAAGCCCGAAGGCTAAGGAGCACTGATCCTCATTGCCCCATTCTTGCCTTGACAGGTTTGGTTTCCCTTACTCAGGTCTCAGCTAGTTCCGTCATGGACCTTGGATCCAGTCCCGGATCTGCTTTCTCATCCCTCGGGGACTCTCCTTCCAGATCTGGACAGTCTGAAGCTCACTGCTTGACTGCTCTGGTTCCCATGATCCTTAGGACTCTGTCATCTCCTGTTAAAGCCATTCTGGTGGCAGTTCATAAATTGTACACCAGAAAAGTTTAAGCAGTAAATGGAAATTTTTTTTTGTTTGGGCTATTAAGAGGTTTTGCACCCTTTCACTGCACCAATTTCAGCAGTTTTAGATTTTCTAGCTATCATTTTTCATCAGTTCCTCAACAGTGAAAGTCTAGCCGCCATTTCTAATTTTCATGTTAGTGGACACGTCTTCGACTTTGTAAAACCTTTCCCTGGTTAAGGATCCCATTCCTCCGTGGGACCTCACTTTGTTGTTGCAGGCACTCCTCCTTTTGAGCCTGCGGCATCTGTAGATCTACAATTTCTGACCTGTTCATTGACGTGTTCAAAATAGATTAAGAGAGTGGCCAGTTGAGAATAAGTCCTTTGAAATCCTCAGCAGACATAGGCTCAGAGTTTAAGTTCTTTCGTCAAATCTGCCTGAAGCCTATTAAACTGTGCAAGGTCAATAAGAGACCTAAAAGGTGAAAGTAGCTGAGGAAAACACCAGCTTTCCAAACCTGTCCATTGCTCTGGACTCTGTTAAATGGACGGACAGAACCCTGCTCTCCTAGGTCTTTCTTAGGGGTTGCTACTGCCAGAATAGCATCAACCAAGACTCCTTTCCTCCAGTGGGGTCTATCAGTGGGTGGGACCAAATATTTGTCAGGGCACTTGGGAATGGGCTTGACAATATCCAACTCCGTCCATGCCCAGCAGGAAATGAGATGGATGAATAACAGCATTCACTGAAGGGGTTGGGGGTACCCAGGATGTAGACAGGCCAGAATTAAAAGCAAAGAACTCTTCAGGAGAAGGGGTTTGGGAAGACCAACCACCTTTCTGATTTGTTCCCTAGACCCTTCATCAAAATCAGTGTCTGCAGTGAGAGGCTCCATGGGGGAAGTCTCTCTCTCCTCCCATGTGTCCACTTCCGGGGAATCTTTTCAGTGGGATGTTCTAGAAAGGTCTCAGAAGGGGGGGCAATTCCTCTACAGGAACTGGTTAAAGACTCAATGGAATTGTTTGTCCCTGTGGTATAGGTCTAATAGACTCAGAGCTCAGAAATGAGAAAAAAGTCTTGCACATCTCCTGCTGGGGTCTTAGATTGGGTGAGTTTAGATTTGTGTACAGAAGGGCCTTCTTTCTGGCTTGTAGAAGGGGCAACTTCAAGATGGGATTTTGAAGTTGCACGATCCTTTTTGTTTTGAGGTTTTTACAAGAGCTTGTCTTTAAGCAGCCCCAAAAAATCAGGAAACTTGGATTTCCCTGACACCCCCAAGCATGTGGGGAAAATCTCATGGTATCCTCTACAGGGGTTGTGCAGTTAATGCCGGTGTACCTCCAAAAGCTGAATGCTTAAAGTAGTACAGATGCTTCAGTTGGTTGTGTAGAAGTGTAGCACCACTAGGCTTCTAAGTCTTATCTGGTATTTCAGTGTTTGGTTTGTCATTTGGCCACTTCCCCCAAGTAGCTGGCATTTGCTGTTATGCTCGGACATGGCAAAGTTTACTTCAAGCCGCCTTGGAGCAGGACTGAGACTTTGCCATGTGAATGTGGTTTTCCACCAGACCATAGTGGGTATGTTGCAAAAGACTAAGGCTTCTCCTGAAAGTGGGTTGTCCCATGTGGACTTAATTGCCTCTACTGAAGGAAAATTTGGATGTGATCAGACTTCCAAGATGGGTACTTGAAGTAGCCAAGCTGGCTGGTAGTTACAAATTGTCAATTCAGGACACTCTGGCCTCAACAGTGCCTGGTCATGTGGCAGTGGAGTGGCAGCTGCAGGAGTCTGAAAGGGGTTGTGGTGGTCCCTTTAGATTTTTAGTGGCCACCAAAAAGCCCATTCTACTCCACTTTTTGTCCTTGGTCCTGGTCAGTTCCTCTGGAAACAGTTCAGGTGTTTGGATTTAGTGTGCTACATGCACATTGTATGCTTGCTTCATGCAAGCTTAAGTAGTGCACAAATACCCCCAGCTCATCCTGATCCTGTTTCCCTTGTGCTTTTTTCATAAGGGATTGCACCAGTGTCTTTCAGAACTTGTAGACATTGGTAGCTTCACAGGTTGGTACTAGGCTATTGGCCCTAGGGACCTATACAAGCCTAGCTATAATCCCCTGGCTTACCCACAATTTACTTCCTGGACTCCTGTCTACCAGGGTGAATTTCCTTTTTCCCATTCAATTGTCAAGGTTCTTTTAAAGAGTGCTAAAGAGGTGCTCTGACATGTATAGGTGGTCTATTCCAGAGTCTGGGTCAAGAAGCTATCCCTCCCAGCATGTTTAATTGTAATGACCAGGTTTAGATCATGGTATGTGGCTCTTCAGGGATTGGGATTTCTGCAAGTCCAGCATGTCCAACAGTTCTGAGTTTGTGAACAATCCTACAAAATACCCAATCATTTTCAGTCAAATATTACATAGCTCATTTAAGTCCTGCTTTCTTTTAAACCTCATTCCTCCCCTGTATGTATTGTTCCCACAATTCCCATTTTTCCTATATAGCTTGTTTCTGCCTTTTTCTAAAGATCTCAATTCCAGTTGTTTTTATCTCTGTTACTGTACTCATTATTTCTATTATAGTTGGTTTATATTCTGATTTCTATTTTCTAGTAAATCCTTTTTTGGCAGCTACCATAATTAGACACAGCAAGGCCTTACCATGTCTAGCCAACTCTGAGTCTGTATCATAGCTCAGAAAAATCATCTCCCTTATCACACCAATCTGCCCACCCAGCATCTCCAATAGTGCACACTGCAGGGAATCCTTAAAGTCCGCCAAGTCACTGCAGTCTCAGAAAATATGTTCTCAATTACCTCTTTCTTCCCCATCACACCCCAACATTTGCTGTCTACCTGATGAAAAATTCTCTGGAGTATACTTGAGGTATAGAAATATCTATGTAAACATTTTAAAGCAAAATTCTAAATCTTATAGATTTTGTTGCATATTTGGGAGACATACATATATCCTCTCATTGTTTCTTTGTGAATTACTAATCCAATCTTTCTTTCTTTCCAATCCTTTCTAACCTCCTCTGATTGATTCTTATAGTTATCATGCAATATTTTATATGCTCTAATAATTATTCCTTTTTTAATGGCAACGTCTGTTCTAGATTCTACTAAGAACTCTATAAAACAAGAAAATGAGCCCAGCAGTGTCAATGTCCACCAATAATACCAAACTGGACACTGCAGTAGATACATTCACTCACAACCAATTTTATTAACAAAACTTTAAAAAAAAAATATATATATATACAAGCAGTTAGATTGAGCACTTTTTTCCCTTCCATAGGGATTTCATCAGAATCTACTTGCTTATCCCATTTCCCTCCTTATATCCCCCTGTTATCTGATGTCATCATCAATTAATTAATTTAATTACATAGTGCAACTTTTAAAGAAACATTCCTATTAGATGGACTATTTAAAAGACATATTTAAAATTAAAGTATTTAGAACTCATCCCATTTCTAAAACATACTAATATATAATATGTAATACATTAAAAATTAAAAATTGTCTATATATATATATATATATATATATATATATATATATATATATATATATATGTGTGTGTGTGTATTTAAATAAGCGTGCCCTAGATTTCATCTTAAAATTATATATAAATATAGCAAATAAATATATATTTATACAATAATATAAATACATATACAAATATATAAAATTGTGTAAAAACTTAAATAGCTTAAAATTCATTTTCCACATTCCATCCTCTTAATATAGGTTTTATTGAAATTATTTCATTTAATCCAGGGGGCTGACTTGCTTGTAATTGAATTTGCCATCTTAATTCTCTTTCTTCAATATAACTTCTATAGTCACCCCCCCCCCTGGGGTTTTGTGACACTTTTTCTAAAATTGCAAATCTAAACTCCTTATATGCCACACAACTAATAGAATGCTTATATAGGGCATTATTTACATTCTTAGTGGCAATTTGGTATGTATGTTCATAAATCCTGTCCCGCAGTGTTCTCTCTGTCTTGCCTACATAGAATGAGGGGCAGGACTTGCACATAGCTAAATATATAACTCCTGTAGTCTGACAATGACCTTTTTCAAATCTAACCGTGGTTTGTAAAGAATTATGGATGGTTACTTTCTCATCTAGGCAAATATATTTACATTGCGTACAATGTCCACATTTTTAGTGCCATCTCTATTTTTATTTTTCATGCCCTTCTCAAAAGTTTTTTTTAAATTAGGGCCTACTTTATATACAAAATTTGGGTTTAGTACCACCAATATTCCACAACCTTTGGTTATTCCTTAATATAACCCAGTTCTTTTTTACTATTTTCTCTACCTCATATGTGTTTTTCGCATATGGAACTACCATAGCTTTCTCAAACCTATTATTCTCTCCATCTGTTATGCTTTTACCCTCTTTAGTGCTTTCTAATCTCCCTAACAGTGGCTTATATTTTTCCCCATTCACTTCTTACGTAATTAACGTATTCATCCAATATTTTTCTGGGGTAACCTCTCTCTTGAAATAGGGTAACAACCCCCTTCAATTTTTTATCAATATCTTCAATGTTTGAGGTCGTTCTAGCTATTCTTATTAGTTGCCCTTTTACTATACTATTCTTTTGTTTAAAAGGGTGGTCACTTGTGTATTGTAAATAAGAATTACTAAAGGATGGTTTCCTATATACCTTACTTTTAAAACCCTTTTCACATTTCTCTATATATGTATCTAAATAATTTATCCCATTCTTATCATAGGTATATGTAAATCTTAGAAATCTTGTACTCTCATTTAAATGTTGAATCAATTCCTTTATTAAATTCTCTGGTCCTTTCCATAAAATACAAATATTGTCCAGGAATCTCATATATAAATTCATATACTGGTAGAATCTACTTTGAAAGACATGGTTTTGTTCCCATTCCAGCAATACAAGGTTTGCAAATATGGGGGCACATGACGCCCCCATAGCAACCCCTTTGTATTGCCTATAATATTCTCCTTCAAAAATAATATAGTTATGCTCTAAAACTATATCCATGAATTCTATAATTAACTCCTTTTTACCATTATCTACTAGTGTTATTATGTAAACTATCTGAGAATATTTCCAATCCTTCCTCTTTTGGGATGGATGTAAAAAGGTCTACCACATCTATAGTTATAAAAATGAATTCCTGATCCCACAAATCATTTCGTATTCTACCCAAAAAAATCCAATGAATCTTTAAGTATAAGCCCACCATTCACTATCTGTTGCTTTAGCCATCTATCTATAAGTACACCAAAAGGGTAGGTTTTTGATCCACGACCATCCACTATCGGTCTGAATGATAAATTATCCAGGCCTTTATGCGTTTTGGGAATACCAAATATAGTTGCTACTATTGGTTTTGCAACTTTTAAATAATTATATAAATCTCCAGAAATTCTTTGTTCCAAAAGATAATCTTCTAAATAAAAGTAAATTCTTCTGTGACTAATATTAATTTCATTCAGTGAGGATGGTTGGTATGTGTCTAAATAATTTAGAATTTCAAAGATTTTCTGAGAATATTCCATAGAATCATAAAAAAACATCCCTCCCCCCTTATCTGGTCGCATCACTCTAATTGTATCATCTCCCCTAAGAGTTTTTAAAACTTCATTTTCTTTTTTACTTAAATTATAATTTATTAACCCATATTGTTCTTTACTTTTCAACTTATAAATATCCTCTATGATGGCTTTTTCCAAAATATTAAGTGTCGGTTCTAGGGGTGGGTTAAAAATACTTTTGTTCCTGGGTTCTATATTCCTTTCTCTACTTTCATTTTGTGTCTGTTCCTGAAACAGGTATGCCAGATTAAGTTTTCTCATATACATTTTAAGCTCTATTATTGTTTCCGTATAATCAAACCTTTTAGTGGGTACAAATTTCAAACCTTTCATACATAAATGAAAATGTTCCTTTGTCAATTCTAAACCTGCATAATTGTATATATGGTATCCATTCATAGTAAATTTTATTCCATCCTGTACTATAACGTCTACCACCTTTGTTTTTTGTTCCTGTTCTTGTTCTTTTTGTTCCATCCATTTTCTACCTGAACTCTGTCTTCTTCCAGTCCCACATCCCATTCTTGTCGATATTGAAAATGTTGTGGCTGATTAAAATCTCTATAATTATATTCACTAAAGTTGGGTTTACTCCTTGTTCCATATGTGTACTGTCCTTTGTAATCATATCTCTTTCCACTGTCCCTTTCTCTATTTTCCTTACCTTTTTGTCAGTTCTAAGCAGATATACCATATTAATTTATATTCATTCAAATCTCTTTGCATTTTTTTACATTTTGTGTTAAATATTCTGTCACACTTGAACTCAATATTCTCCATTTTCCTATTATAAAGGTCTTTATTTTCCATAAATAAAAGATCATTTCTATTTTTTTCTATCTAAAACCTCTGCTTGTTCTATGAGCACACTTAATTTCTTATCATTATTTTTTTATAACTTTTTCCATTAATTCCATACCATGCTTAATAAACATTTCAACAAAATCAGCTACTACATTGTCATCATAGTCTAACCCAAATGGGAATTTATACACCCTTAATCCCCTGGGTACAATTCTTTTTATCATACATTCTGATAAATAACCATTTTCCAACTGTATTTTCTTAATTTCAAACATTTTTGATTCAAATTTATAAATCATGTCTTTCAGAATTCCATCAATAGACTCATTATTACTTCGCACATCTTTATGTGTTTGCTCTACAAAGTCTTTATCTGCAAACACATATTGCTTAGATAAAAGGTAATCAAAACCTCTATTGTCTATATTGTCTTTATCTTGCACCACAAGATTTTGAGTGTTACTCACTTGTCTCTGTGATGTCCTTGTGTGTTCTACCATAAATCATTCATTTCGCTCCTCTCTCATAGTGCCCCTGCTTATATTACTCTGTTGTTTATTATATCCGCCCTGTCCGAGCGTGCCTTTTGGTCTCGCCCCCATTTTTAAAGCATCCAAACCAATATTGTTGTTGTACTCTGAGCCCTTTTCAAATAAAAGGCTCCTGCATCCATTTATGTTTCCACTCTGTTTGGCATTCACCTCCTTATAACCTTCCTTTCCTTCTGGCCTTTTGCGTCGTGTCTCGCTGAGCGTGTCATCATCAATAGGGGACGAATGACGCTTCCTTTTACTATTAGTTCCTTTAATCTGTTCACCAGATTGTGTTAGGTGCTCTATGAGACGAGTGAGCTCTCCCTTAACAGTCGCAAGTTCCGACTGAACTTTGTGCAGTTCTTCTCTCCGAATAGGGGAAAAAAATCGGAGGAAAATTGTCGAGTGAATCCATACTTCCCAAGGGCTTGAAAATTCCACTCAATAAAACAAGAAAATGAGCCCAGCAGTGTCAATGTCCACCAATAATACCAAACTGGACACCGCTGTAGATACGTTCACTCACGACCAATTTTATCAACAAAACTTTTTAAAAATATATATATACAAGCAGTTAGATTGAGCGCTTTCTTCCCTTCCATAGGGATTTCATCAGAATCTAGTTGCTTATCCCATTTCCCTCCTTATATCCCCCTGTTATCTGATGTCATCATCAATTAATTAATTTAATTGCATAGTGCAACTTTTAAAGAAACATTCCTATTAGATGGACTATTTAAAAGACATATTTAAAATTCAAGTATTTAGAACTCATCCCATTTCTAAAACATACTAATATATAATATGTAATACATTAAAAATTAAAAATTGTCTATATATATATATATATATATATATATATATATATATATATGTGTGTGTATTTAAATAAGCGTGCTCTAGATTTCATCTTAAAATTATATATAAATATAACAAATAAATATATATTTATACAATAATATAAATACATATACAAATATATAAAATTGTGTAAAAACTTAAATAGCTCTACCAGTGCTAATCTTTTGTTTAGGACCCCCGTTTCTTTTTCTATGTTTATACTCTGACATCAGTCCTTGACAGGGAAGGCAATCTCTAACCTGCACTCCAAATAAATTCTTGGTGTCTTCCCATTCTATCATTTTTCTCTCTAGTTACTTGCTCCCAACACTTTGGTTCCTTTGCCGGTTTTATCCAATAAATTCCAACTCCCTCTTGCCTATTGTCTATATCCCTAATTGTTGTCATCCTTATTGTATTGGCAGAATCTCCTTTCTACATTCCTGTGTTGTAGTTCGTAGGAAACTTTCTGCTACTTTATAGATATAACATTCTGTGTGCTTATTGTTATGTCCTTAAAGGCCTCCATCCAAAATCCCAGTCTCTCCTTGTTGCTTGAGCTTCCCCCCTGTTTCATCATCATCCTTTCCACTTTGAATTATAGTTTTCTGCTTGTGCTATGTATAGGAGTCTTAACTGTGTTGCTCTGAAATACCCCTCCAAATTGAGTAATCCCAATCTGCCCTGTTCTACTGGAAGAATAAGCTTATTCTACATGACTCTTGCCATCTTCCTCTCCGAGATAAAACCCTTCATCTCTTAATTGTTATCCACATCATCTCCTCTGGTTGATAAAAACATGCCTGAATGGTGTAAAATACTAATGGGACTAAAAACATTTTAACTGCTTGTATCTTATTATCCATCTCCATATAACAAAGCTTCCATTTTCTCAGGTTTTATATTATCTTTTGTTTAGTCTCTTCCCACATATCCGTAGCTGCCACACCAGAATCATTTTTAATCCATACTCCTAAATACTTAATTTTATCATGTCCCCATAAATATTGATATTGCTGAACCAATTCATACTTGGGTACATAATTTACTGTTATTGCCTTTGTTTTAGCTTCATTAATTTTATATCCCAAAAACATTTGAAACTGTCTCAAAATGTTCCACAGTGCTGTAATGTCTCTTTCTGTCTTTGTCAGGTATAAAATAATATCTACAAATACAGCCAGCTTTTCTTGACTACTATACCAATTATATCTTTGAATTTCTGAGTCCCTTATTTTATTCACCAATGGTTCTAAATAGAATGCAAATAAGAAAGGGGAAGGACACCTCAACATGGTTCCACTGCTGAAGCACAAATTATCAGAGGGGACACCACCCACTTTAATTTTCACCTCCAATCCCTCATACATTCTCATAAATCAACCTTGTATTTTTTTTCAGGAAATGCAAAGTTCCATCGCCCTGCTCATAAAGTCCCAGCTTATTCTGTCAAATGTTTTCTGTGCATCAATACCAACCAACAACAATGGTATTTTCTTGCATTCTACTTCCCTCTGGGTCATCACTATTCTGTTAATGTTGTCAAATGTTTGCTTCTCCTCCACAAAACCACATAGATCCATATCTATCAATTTTGGCATTACTTTTGCCATTCTTTTAGCCATCATAAACACGAACACTTTATAATCATGTTTAATATTGAAATGAACTTGTATGAAGCTAGATCTGATGGATCGTTACCCTCTTTAGGTATTATGGCTACCATTGCTTTCTTCTAGGATGTTGGTAATTCTCCTCCTCTTAAAATACCGTTAAGCAAAACCTTCCAGATCTTTATCAGTTTTTTTCCTCCTAGCTTCCAAACTTCCAAAGGAATAGCATCTATTCCTGGGAACTTTCCTGTAGAATGGTTATACATCACAATTTGTGTCTCATCTCCTCTTATCCTAACCATTAGTAACTGAGACTCATCTTTCTCTAACCTTGGCATATTTAATTCTTCCATAAACATTTCCATTTACATATTTTCTTGATTTCCATATTTCTCTGCTTGATACAGATTTTCACAGAATTTCTAAAATATTTCTAATACTTCTACAGAATGTCTTGTTACCTTCCTTGCTATAGGCTAATTAAGCTTGGTGACAGCCCCTTCTACGTTCTGTTGCCTGAGGCATTGTGCTAAAAGCTTTTGTGCTCTAGTGTCATTATCAAAAACAGTTGCTTAAAAGCAGCCTTTCTAAACTACTGTATACTATTGAGGTATCCCTTATTTTCTACTTAGCATTCTGCAGTTGATCCTCTTCTCATTCTGTGAGATTTCCCTTATACTGCAACACTTTAACACTTGTCAGTCCCTCTAAATAATTAGTTACTTCTTAACCATAGCGCCTATTCTTTTATTTCCACCCTATTTTTAAACTCCACCTTTATTTTATCCCACTCCCTAGCTATATTTTCACAAGGAATTTCTGTCCTCTCAGATAGCTCCTGAATAATTTCCACTACCCATTCCTTAAATTCCTCTCTTTTCAACAGATAGGTGGGAAAGTGCCAGTGTCTCATTTTTATTTCATTACCGTGTGTTTTTCTTTTAGTTATTATTGGTGCATGATCTGGAATAGTTACTGGGTGTATATATCAATACCGTCAATTAAATGCACATGTTCCTGTGAAATGTAAATTATGTCTAGTTTAGCCCAGTTTTAACATATTGAGGAATAATATGTAAATTCACCCCAAACTCCTATTACTGAATTCACGTCTTCCATGCCAAATATTTTCATAAATTTCTTCAAAAATCTACTTTCCTTTGTTACATTTTCCCTTCTGGGCCCCCCACACATCTTCACTGCTGCAAATCAATTCCATTACCATGACAAGGGATGTTATAGCCATTGTCACATTACATACAAAACCATTGTCTGTATACCTGCAGAAAAGGCTAAGTCAGTTTTTGCATATGTGCCCTAGTGTGGTTAAAGATACTTCTGACTTCTTGAAGAAACTTAATGAGTGGCATGTTAAAAGAAATCCAGGAGATTACTTTATTTATTTGTGACAATAGATATAACCTCCCTGTTCATGGTAATTCCGAATGATTATGAGCTTAAAGCCATATGACATTTTTTTAAATAATGAAGTGTCTATGCCAGCAAATGAAACAGAGAATATTTGCTTACTTCTGGAACTAGTGTTAACAAAAAATGTATTTCTCTTTGGTGAAGAACCTTATTTGCAACAGGCAGGAGTTGGTCATGGGGACATCAGTGGCCAACACATATGCAAATATTGTATTGTATCAGTGGGAAAAAAGTTTATATATAGTGACAGGCATGTTTTGAATAGTAAAGTTGAATGGTTTTCAAAGATTTGTGAATATTTTTTTTTTTGCATGGAAAGGGAGTTTTGATGAGCTGCACAAATACATTTCTTATTTAAATGGGACGACAAATTTTCTTACATTTAAAATGGAACATTCTGACAAAGAGATAATGTTCTTGGATATATGTCTGGAGAAAAAATAGAAACCAACATTCACAAAAAAGAAGCTCATGCTTGCCGTTATGTGCATAAGCAAAGTATGCATGCACCTTGTGTTTTCAGGAATAATTAAGGCTCAGTTGGGTAGGGTAACTAAGTTAAATACTGATGACCATGAATTTAATCAGCAGCTAGAAGAGATGGTTGATGAATTTATAAATAGTGGTTATAATCAAACAGAACTTTTTAGAATTTGTGATGGGGTAAAAAAGGACAGAGAAACCTCTCTGAAACCCATATTTTCTAAGGGTGCAGAAGAAGTGGTACAAAAGGGAGTTCAATGTAGTAAACTTAGGTATGTAACTACTTTTAATGTAAGGACAGGTGATCTTAAAAGAATTATACAAAATAATTGGATTATTTTGTTGGCTCTATCTGAGCTGCAGACAATTCCGAATGAAGAGCCTTATTTTTCTTATAGGAAGACTAGAAACTTAAAAAGAAGGCTATGTTATGAAGATTTTAAAGTATATGCCAAGCAACAAACAGTTACGAAGCAAGGCACTTTTAAGTGTATGAATTGTAGTTGTTGTAATTATATTTTAACAGGTAATAATAATGTGTTCACACATCCTGTGACCGACAGGCAATATACCTTTCCCCTCACAGCCAGCTGTAACATTAGCTATGTGGTGTACCTCGACACTTGTGTAAAATGTTTTTCATTTTATGTGGGGAAAACCACCAGAAAGCTGAGGGAGTGAACTTTTGAGCATAAGTCGGATATAAGAAGGAGAAATGACAAAATTGCTTTAAGTAGACATATGGACAAGGGTGAGGACCACTGTTTTATGTTTAGGGTAAAAAAGGAAAGAGGGGGGGTGATTTAAACAATTTTCTTTAAAATAAAGAGTATGACTGGATTATAAGATTATGTGCAGAATTTGAACCTGGTCTTAACAATACCATATCAAACATGTTTTAGTAAGAATACAGCAAAATATTTAATGGAGTTTAAAAAAAAAATATGCAGTGTCATGTGATATGCTGGCTGTGGTAATGTAATACTTGTTTGCTCTTATTTAAATGGTGATTATTCTGTGTAATGGTATTAACATTGAGAAAGGGCTGTTACATGAAACCTTTGCTTTAATAAAGTTTTTGCTTAATGTTGGAGCAGTTTATTTCTGAGTTTATTGTGGTTATTCTTCTCATTACCACAGTATCAACCTTATTACCAGAGGACAGGAAGGAACAGTTAAAGTAGAGGATGGGAGAAGTGGACAAAAAATACAAAGGGCTAGTGGGTAGGATCTGGGTTGGTACCTCATTGAAGCTTCACTGAATGTATCACCTGTCAGTGAGGGATGATCATAAGAACTCACCGATGGCACCAACAGAGTACTAAGGGAAAATGTGCAGGCAAAAGTGTTTTCTTTTATAACCACCAATGGTGCCCACCACTGTGTGGCAGTGAGCAATGCACAAACATGGTGCTATGTAGCAAATGAGTACAAACTGATCTAAACAAATTAACAGATAAAAAAAGCTCAAAACTGAGCCCTATTCTAGCAAACTTCAATCAGATGAGTTCTAACTGCACACTCCTGCCACTGGGGTACAGGGAAAACCTCTTCAACAAAAGATGGCCTAGTTCAGTGCTCAAGTTATATAAAGAGAGCTAGATTCAGCAGGTCTGAATCTAGTGTATGCTACAGCAGAGTGCAACCATTTCAGAAAAAAAACAGTTCAAATAAGCAGTGATATGGTAACAATACAGTTCAAAAGTGCAATATACAGTGAAACATTCTACTTAAGTTTTGCAGAAATCAGCAGATGGCTTCAATTTTTTTATGCAACAAATGAGAGCAAACTGATTTAAACAAATTAAACAATAAAATGCTCAAAACTAAGCTGTGCTTCAGCAACCCCCAATCAAACAAATTTCAACTGCACACTCCTGCCATTAGGGTGCAGGGGAACCCTCTCCAACAAAAGATGTCCTGGTTTAGTGCTCTGGTTATACAAACAAGAGCTAAATTCATCAGGTCTGAATTTAGTCTATGCTATAGCAAACAAAGTGCACCAATTCCAGAAAAAAGTTCAAATAAGCAGGCAAAATAAGCCTTCAACCACCGATTTCCAGTTCAACACCCTAGCCCAAAGGTTCCTAGAATTTATAAACTCAAATGCTATGGAACAACTTGTTACCATTCCCACAAGAGGAGAAAACATACTGGACCTGATCATCACCAACATGGGGACTCTATGCTCCAGACCAGAAGTGTATCCCTCACTGGTAAGATCAGACCATAAACTAATCTCACTGGATATTCACATCCCGACCCCACCCCCTGCCCAGAAAACCACAGTGAAAAACTTCTCTAAAGCAAATTTCACACTCCTCAAAACCAAGGTGGAATCCTTCAAAGTCCCCGGGCCTGTGGAAAATACGGCCCAGACCGCAGAATCCTTTATAAACGCATTCTATGAACACCTTCAGGAATGCATGGATCATGCGATCCCAAATAAAACCAAGACCCAATCCTCCAAAGGCAGACTTCTTGTCTGGTGGACCCCAGCCATAAACAAACTATACAATAGAAGGAGGAAGCTACTAAATGATAGAGCAAAATCCCAAAAAGGGAAGGCATCACTGATCAGTATTAGCAAAAAACTACGGGCACTCATAAAATTGTCTAAGGCCAGCTTCGAGAGAAAAATTGCACAGGACACTAAGGATAATCACAAGGCTTTCTTTAGTTATGTTAGGAACCTGGGTGGTAATTCCCAGATATGCTCAGAATTAGTCCAAAATGGCAAAAAATACACTGAACCCACAGACATTGCCAACATCCTAGCTGACAGGTTCAGCGCAAACTTCTCTCCCCTCCCCACCAAAAGGGCAAATATCTATCCCAGCAGAGTGCTGCCCCTGACATCTCAGATGTTCAGGTAAGAGCCGCCTCTCCAAAGCAAAAAACACAGCATCAATGGGACCAGACGGTGTCCCGGGCTGCGTCCTACATGAACTCCAAGAAGAGCTAAACCCAAACATAAAACTACTGTTCAATCTCAGCCTTACTACAGGATATGTGCCCAAAGAGTGGCGTACAGCAACAGTGGTCCCTCTCCATAAAGGTGGTGCCTCAACGGATCCTGGAAACTATCGCCCCATAAGCCTGACTAGCTTGGTCTGCAAAGCTATGGAAAGGATCATCATGGACCTCATAAATAAAGATATTGGGGACCTACAGACACTGGATCCTACCCAGTTCGGCTTTGTTAAGGGCAGATCCTGCCTCTTAAACCTGGTTGATTTCTTTGAAACAGTCACCAAGGCCATTGACGAGGGAAGGTGGTCCACACAGCCTACCTGGACCTCACAAAAGCCTTCGATACAATACCCCACTCGGGCATTGTAGATAAGCTCACCAGCTTAAATATAAACCCCTATGTCACTAGATGGATTGCAAACTGGCTCAAGGACAGAACCCACATGGTTAGAATTGCTGGAGCCATGTCAGACTCCAAACCAGTTACAAGTGGTGTCCCACAAGGCTCAGTCCTGGGACCTCTCTTGTTCGGTATATATTTCTCGGAGGTACAGGCCAACACAGAAGGACTGTGGCTGACCAAGTTCACAGATGACTGCAAACTGGGCGCCATAATCGACTCTCCAGCCGACACAAGCATCCTCCAAAAGGGCCTCATAGAAACAGACAACTGGTGCCAGAGCCATGGCCTCAAGCTAAATGCCAAAAAGTGTATAGTCATCCCCTTTGACAAAAACAAAGTGCCCGCAAATTACCACATAGGTGGTAATCCATTAAGTACAGAAGAAGTAATTAGGGACCTGGGACCCAAGTTGATAGCAATCTCTCATTTGACAACCACGTAGCCAAAGTGGTTAGAAAAACATTTTATATAGCCCACCTAATCATGAAGGGATTCACATCTAGATCAGGGGAGGTCATCGTGCCTCTTTACTCATCCCTCATCAGGCCCATAATTGAGTACAATGCCCCTTTTGGGATGTACCTTACCAGACACCTGCAGCAACTGGAAAGACCCCAAAAGTACCTCACCAAGAGGATCAAAGGGCTCAAACAGATGCCATATGCTTCCCGGTTAAAGAAACTCCAGCTCTACTCAGTGGCATACCGCCTGTTCAGAGGCGATCTGTGCCTGACGTATAAAGCCATGTCCAACCTGGAATTAATGGACATGCTGCACCTCAGAAAATTCAAATCCCATCGAGCTACACGCTCAAGAGACTTGAACCTCAGCACTGAAATAAATAGGACATGCTGGAGGGACAGATTCATAACCCAGAGGTTCCCTTCACTCTGGAATAAAATCCCAGTCCAGGTTAGGCAGAGTCCCTCATTGACTCTCTTCAAGAGGAATATTGATGAGTGGATGGGAGATCGTAGGTTTACCCCGGGTATCACTTCTGTGTCACTGTTAGACAGAGGCACAGTATACTAACCTCGAAAAAGGGCATAGCAAAATAAATTTAAAATGGGTGGCGAAAGCCAAACACATTCTGGCTAGGCTTATAAATGCCCTAGGGCAGATAGCCTAGTATGAACCTATGAACCTAAGAAGGGCAGACACTACCGCTACCCTCTCCTCCCATAAGAGTGCAGACCACAAACCTTCTTAATGTAAAATAACTGGCTTGAAGCCCAAGTACTTAAACCAGAACTAAGACACTTTTAGAATAACAGACACACTAAGCTTTCAACCAGCAATTCCCAACTTAGAAGGATGTAAGCTACCTTTCAACAGTGTACACCACAAACCTTTCTAATGTAAAACTGGCCTGAAGCCCAAGTGCTTAAACCAAAAGGCTTAAAATAACAGTTACAATTTAATCAGGCTACTAACAAGCAGTAATAAATGCACTTGAACACTTTTAAGAACAAGCAGAAAAACAAAATAAAGTAGGAAGAAACACAAATACAGTAAAAGCAGCTGAATAAAGTGCAATTTTTTTTAGGTTAAGTGGGAAGGGAGGAAATTAGGAGTTATGTACTTACCGTAACTTGGTATATGTGTAGAAACCCAAACAAACAAAAGATAAAATTCCACCTTGGTTCAGACAAATCACAAATATAAGCAGCAAAAAATCAACAAGGACCAAGACAGCTAAAACCATAAATTTAACTGTAAAGCATAAAAGATAAGTGCTTTCAGATAATTCCTTCATCAGATCAAAGAACACTGTCTGTTTAACTGTTTTAAATAACACTTGAACCAATCACAGACTCAAAGCTGTGCCACACCTCTTTCCTATTTTTCACAACTCTTGCTTATAGCAAGTTAACCATTTTAATGCCGGAGCCTGGTGTCAACAACTTGTTTACCGTTATTCCTAATCCACATGGTATACAAGCGGTTAAACATTTCTTGAGTAAACACAATATCCATGACGACAGTATGATACTACAATTGGTTGTGGAAAATAACATCTTTATGTTTCAAGAGATCATCTACTGGCAGCGGTGGGGTGTTGCCATGAGAATACCCTGCACCAATTCTTATGAAAACATAGTACTTGGGTTTTGGGAAGAAGAACATATTTTTACTACCAAGACTTTAAGGAGAGACAAGATCATCTTCTACCGTAGGTTTGTGGATGATGTCTTTTTTCTTTGGAAAGGCGATGTAATGGAACTTAGTTCATCTCATATTTTGAAAGCACCACCAGTTTTCTACGCTTTACCCTGAATTACTCAGATAAAAAGATTGAATTTCTGGATGCTCAGGTTTTCAGATGAGAATGGTGAAATGGGGACTACACTATACAGGAAAACATGTTGGAAGAATACATTGCTTAGTTATGACAGCATGCATCCGCATCATACATTCTCTAATAGGTTGATACTAGGCTATATGCCCTAGGGCATTTATCAGCCTAGCCAGAGTGCATTTGGCTTACGCCACTCCTTAAAAAATGGGGTTTACTGTGACCTTTTTTTGGTTACTTTATTGAGCCTCTGTCTGGCAGTGACACAGAAGTGATCCCGGAGTGAACTTACGATCTCCCATCTACTCGTCAAGATTTCTCTTGAAGAGAGTCAGCGAGAGGCTCTGCCTGATATGGACTGGGATTCTATTCCAGAGTACTGGGAGCCTCTGGGTCAAGAATCTATCTCTCCAGCATGTCCTATTAATTTCTGTGTTGAGATTCAAATACCTTGAATGCATAGCTCTAGTGGATTTGGATTTTTTGAGGTGGAGCATGTCCATTAATTCTGGGTTGGACATGACTTTATAAGTCAGGCACAGATCGCCTCTAAGTAGGCGGTATGCAACTGAGTAGAGCTGGAGTTTCCTTAACCTGGCAGCATAGGTCATCTGTTTGTGACCCTTGATCCTCTTGGTGAGGTACTTTTGTGGTCTCTCCAGTTGCTGTAGGTGACGGGTAATGTACATCCCAAACGGGGCATTGTATTCAATTATGGGCCTGATGAGGGATGCGTAAAGGGGCACAATGACCTCCTTGGATCTAGATGTGAACCCTTTCATGATGAGGTGGGCTATATAGAAGGTCTTTCTAACCACTTTGGCAACGTGGTTGTCAAAGGAGAGATTACTATCAACTTGGGTTCCCAGGTCCCTAATTACTTCCTCCGTACTTAATGGATTACCGCCTATATGGTAGTTTGTGGGCACTTTGTTTTTTCCAAAGGGTATGACTATACACTTCTTGGCATTTAGTTTCAGACCATGGCTTTGGCACCAGTTGTCTGTCTCTGTGAGACCCTTTTGGAGGATGCCTGTGTCAGCTGGAGAGTCGATTATGGCACCCAGTTTGCAGTCGTCTGCAAACTTGGTCAGCCATAGTCCTCCTGTGTTGGCCTGTACCTCTGAAAAATATATACAGAACAAGAGTGGTCCTAGGACTGAGCCTTATGGGAAGCCACTTGTAACAGGTTTAGAGTCTGACATAGCTCCCGCATTTCTGACCATGTGGGTTCTGTCCTTGAGCCAGTTTGCAACCCATCTTATGACATAGGGGTTGATATTTAGGCTGGAGAGCTTATCTATGATGCCAGAGTGGGGTATGGTGTCAAAGACTTTTGCGAGGTCCAGGTAGGCAGTGTGCACTACCTTCCCTTCATCTATGGCCTTGGTGACTGTTTCAAAGAAGTCTACCAGGTTCAGGAGGCAGGATCTGCCTTTAACAAAGCCAAATTGTGTAGGATCTAGCGTCTGTAGTTCCCCTATGTCTTTGTTTATGAGTCCCATGATGATCCGCTCCATGGCCTTGCAAACTAGGCTAGTCAGACTTATGGGGCAATAGTTCCCAGTGTCCGTTGAGGCTCCACCGTTGTGGAGTGGGACTACTGTTGCTGTACGCCATTCCTTGGGTACATAACCTGTAGAAAGGCTGAGAATGAACAGTAGCCTAATATGAGGTTTTAACTCCTCTTGGAGCTCCTGTAGGATGCAGCCCGGGACACCGTCTGGTCCCATTGATGCTGTGTTTTTTGCTTTGGAGAGGGCAGCTCCTACCTGAGCATCTGTGATGACAGGGAGATGACTCTCTGCTGGGATAGATAATTGCTCCTTTGGGGGGGAAGGGGGGAAAAGTTTGCACTGAACCTGTCCACCAGAATGTTGGCAATGTCTGTGGGTTCAGTGTATTTTTTGCCATTTTGGACTAACTCCGAGCATATCTGGGAGTTGCCACCCAGGTTTCTAACATAACTAAAGAAAGCCTTGTGGTTATCTTTAGTATCTTGTGCAATTTTTCTCTCGAAGCTGGCCTTGGAAGATTTTATGAGGGACCGTAGTTTTTTGCTGGTACTGATCAGTGATGCCTTCTTATTGAGGGATTTTGCTCTATCCTGCAGTAGCTTTCTCCTTTTGTTGTATAGTTTATTTATGGCCGTGCTCCACCAGACAGGACGCCTGCTTTTGGAGGATTGGGTCTTGGTTTTGTTTAGGATTGCATTATCCATGCATTCCTGAAGATGTCCATAGAATGCATTTATATAGGACTCTGCTGTTTGGGCCGTAGTTTCCACTGGCCCGGGGGCTTTGAGTGATTTCACCTCAGTTTTGAGGATTGTGAAATTAGCCTTGGAGAAGTTTTTTACTGTGTTTTTTTTGGGGTGGTGGTGGGGTCGGGATGTGGATGTCCAGCGAGACTAATTTGTGGTCTGATCTTACCAATGAGGGGTGTACCTCTGGTGTAGAACACAGCGCCCCCATGTTTGTGATGACCAGGTTAAGTATGTTTAAACCTCTTGTAGGCGTGGTGACCAGTTCTTCCATAGCATTTGAGTTTATAAATTCCAGGAACCTCTGGGCTAGGCTGTTAGGGTTTGAGTTCCCAGTCTATGCTTGGGTAGTTGAAGTCACCCAATATAAAGATATTTGGAGAGACATTCATATTCTCCAATGTTCTCAGGAAAGCCACGTGAGGTTCCAGAGTCTGGGATGGTGGTCTGTAGCAGGCTATAAACTGAAATGCAGTTTTGCCTACTGTTAGTTGCACATGGATGGTTTCTGATGCTTCATGCAGTGCCACTAACCTGGAGGTGTGGGTATCCTTAATGAATATGGATACTCCCCCTCCTTTTGTGGTTCGGTCTGAGTTTTGGGGCCAAAAAGCATGGTATGAGGTATAACCTGGTAGTGCTGGGGTGCTCTCGGGAGCCATTAACTAGGTCTCTGTTACTGCACAGACATCGAATTTCTTCATGCTGAGGAGAGCCTCGAGTGCTTGCATTTTGAGGTTTAGACTTCTGGCGTTGAGTAGCATTACCCTTAGTTTGTTTTTCCTTGTGTTGTCTATGGAGGTGGGTTTGTCTTTTGAGTCTTGCCTAAAAAAAAAAAAAAAGGCACTGTGGGGGTGGCAAGAGCTTTTTCCAGTATTAATATAGTAAAAGGACAAGCACCGAGAATATCCAGACTAATCACTGATGATTCACAACTTGATAGTGAGTTACAATTGTTATCTGACAACTTTAAACAACATGGCTATAATAAACAGTAAGTGATATTGTATGTGATGTCAAAAAGATGAGCAGGACACAAGGCAAAGCAAGGTTTAGTAATAAAGGTATGGCACTGGAAAAAGAGAGCAATGAAAACAAAGAGCTGAATGTTAAGAGTGCCAATGAAATACAGCAGTGATATAAAAGGCATATGCAATATTGTGAGAAATAACTGGAAAATTTAAGCCAACAATAATGAACTTAGGTTGATAGTGGGCAACTTTCCTAAGTTTTTGTATAAAAAGAATAAAAATCTTAAGCAACTTTTACACAAAACAACTACCAGCTTCAGTACAAAGTTGCCTGCAAGTGAAAGGGTTGGGACTTATTGTGGCCTGAGATGCAAGACTTGTAAAGAAATATCTAAAAACAACACTTTCATACACCCGATTACAGGGCTAAGATACCAACCTAAACTCTATGCTGATTATTGCTCTTGCAATGTGATATATCTTGCCAAATGTGGATCCTGTACTTTGTTTTATGTGGGTAAAATGAACAGAAGATTAAAAGACTGCATACTACAGCACCTAAGTGACATTACACTTAGTAAAAATACCAATGCTTTATATCAGCACAATTTAAATAAACCTGAACATAACTTTACTTCCATGGTACTACAGTTATGTGAACCAGATAAAAGAGGGGGTGATATATGCAATCAAACAGAAGTGGCAGAAGCCCATTGGATAGCAGATTTACAAGCTGATAAACCCCCAGGGTTGAATGGATATCTTCCCCTGAAACCCATTTTGAGAGAACACAAGCTCAGGTGCTGAAATGGTTAACTTGCTATAAGCAAGAGCTCTGAAAAAGAGGAAAGAGGTATGGTGCAGCTTTGAGTCTGTGATTGGTCAAGAGTTACTTAAAACAGTTAAACACACTTTGTTCTTTGATCTGATGAAGGAATTATCCAAAAACGCTTATCTTTTATACTTTACAATTAAATTTATGGTTTTAGCTGTCTTGGTCCTTGTTTTTTTGCTGCTTACATTTGTAACTTAGGTTATGGATCCGATCCTTGGATCCAACTCTGCCAAATATTCCAGACTTCAGATTCCACTCTTGAGTTCCTCACTCTTCCCATAATACAACGTACTACCGCTAACTCCTCAGATCGAGTTTGCTGTCTATGTCTACTGATTTATAGAGATAGGACAGAAAGAAAGAATTACAACTGAAACGTTGGAACTCAAAGTTCCTGTAATGTCCAATATCCTTCTAGAAATATGAGGCTGGGGGATGGCTGGAAGGGAAGGTGAGGAAGAATGAGAATGGAAAACACATACCAAGTTAAGTACATAACTCCTAAATATGATGTTGTCCTTCTCATTCTTCCTCACTGATGGGTAGAGTCCCCAGCTACATAATACGTGGGAGGCCCTCAAGGAAGGCTATATCAGAGTACCGTGAAAACAAAGTCAGGTCAGCTTCTAGACAACACCCAGTTAGTAAAGTGCCACAAGGTTATAATTTGTAAAAACAAGTAACTGATTTAAAGATATCATCAAAAGAAACTGTGGTAGAAAGGCTGGTGGAGCAGTCATAGGTTTGGTAGACTGGCTCTAAGATGACGAGGCAATTCTAAACCATTTTGGGAATAAAACAGTGAAGTTACAGTGAGTAATCCATTTGGCCAGGATAAAACAGGGCACCATTTCACCTAAGTGGTTAAAAGATCAAAAGAAACTGTGGTAGAAAGGCTGGTGCAGCAGTCATAGATTTGGTAGAATGGGTCTAAGATGAAGCAATTCTAAACCATTTTGGGAATAAAACAGTGAAGTTACAGTGAATAATCCATCTGGCCAGGATAAAACAGGGCTCCGTTTCACCTAAGTGGTTAAAAGGAGAAGGAGATAATAGCTGGACAGATTTTGTACTGTTTGGTCCCTATTAAAAAATAAATGTAATTGTCTACAAATATCAAGTAGGTGAAAAACACTCTAGCCATGGTAGAAAAATTGCGAACGATAATTGGCCATTTTGAAGGATGGTGAAAGTCAGATACTGTGACTACTTGTTTATAAAGGAGGGACACCCTATATTGTGGACAAGAAAATTAAAGATATTTGGCAAAACAGAACTGAAAGTCTTAAAATTTGTTTTGCCAAAGTAATACAACCTAAAAACATGTTTCCCATAAAAGAAACATCATATCATATTTGCTTGCTGATTCAAGGATTCCTATGTCAGTATCTGACAAACAGTGAAATCTGAGGTAGAAAAGTGATCTTACGTGGGAGGTTTACGTAGCAAGATTCCTTTTAGGGGAAACACTTCATATAATCTTGGAAAACGTCAAGGGAAGGACTTGGTTTGAATAGTAAAAACGAGTTAACTGAAGTTTAACAGTAGAGAAAAGGACAACTCACCCTTCCCCCAAAAGGGTTAGCAAGAAAGGGAAAGGAGTAGTAACTGAGAAGGTGTAATATTCAAAGAAGAAGCCATATCTGTAATTTAATATTATTTGATATGTAGTAAAACAAGTCCTGCTGACTGTAAAGTTGTGCTCAACCACAAACGAAATAGTATGAACAAAAATGTAGAACACAGTGCCACAGCAAGCCAATAAAAAGCAGATGGCAAAGAGCAGTATAAAATCCAAATAGACTTATTTGAACACAGGTGAGTGCTTTTGCGATAAAATTGCTTCTTCAGATCATATAAAAATCATCAGCATCTCAAATATTTAAAATGCAATCAGTTAAATATCTACCAGTAAAAAACATTCAAGTACAATAGCCATAAAAATTTAAAGGCACAGCTTTCTTTTAAGACAGAAACCATAAAAGGCTATCGCCATAAAAACACACATAGCAGTATACTTATTTAAGAAGCTTTCTTTTTTTCAGAACTGGCTTAAGAGATACTGATTCATTCAAATGTGCACCTCTATATACTGATAGTTTTAAGAATCCATCTTAATTCTTTCCCTTCTGTGACATTAGTAATATCACCCAACCTAAAACTTTCATAAATTACTTCTACTGCCATAAACTTAAACCAATGGTTAGTGCCTTTCTCTAGTATAGGTTTAGCTAAGGCACTATAACTATGTCCCTTATTGGCACAGTAATAATGGTCTCTAATTCGTTCCTTAAGTCGCCTATTAGTTTTTCCTATATAAATTTTTGAAGTTACACACAGCTAAATAAACTAAGTTTTTAGTGTCACAATCAGCTTTAACTTTAAAAACATAATGATTGCCATTGTCTGGTTGTATAAATGTATTGGATACATCAATGTATTTACAAAAAGTACATTTACCACAGATAGAGGTACCAAAACTAGTTGTTCTAATACTAGGTTGCTGTAGCTTACTTGTGTTAGGGAAACAAAGCTGTCTTTTCAACAATTTTTTTATTTTTATAAACAAAATTTGGGGCTGCACTGACAAACTCACATAGAATAGGGTCAGAAGATAAAATATGCCAATTTTTTGTAATAATATTTTTATACCTATGATGTCAGTACTAAAAGTCATACAATAAGCTACATTGCTATAACTATTATTATGGGCAGTCTTTCTTATGTTTTCTTTACGTGAAAAAAAAAACGGGCGTCCACTACTTTGTCTAACTTGACCCTTTCACATGCTTTACTAACTTCAAATGGTTTATAACCATGTTCTATAAATTCCATACTAGTGGAACACATAGTTGTTTCAAATTCTTATTCCTGGTCATGGAGCCTAGAAATTCTTAAAAAAGTTGACCTCTTACCACATTTTCAAAAATATGTGGTGGATGCATACTATTACGTTCAAGATAACTGTGTGAATAACATGATTTTCTATATCTCTTAGTGTGCAGCTTTCCATCTATGCCCCTATAAGGGTAACAACAAGGAAATCTATACAAGTGCAAGAATGTTTCATAGTAAACTTAAGGAAGGGTGTACTTGAATTTATAACACTTAGAAAATTATTTAAACTTTCAAGGTCTCCTTTCCAAAAAATATATGTCATCAACAAAACGCCGGCAGAATTTTACATGCACATTAAATTGTTCAACATTTAAGATGTTTACATCTTCCTAGTATGCCATGACCATATTGGCATAGCTATTGGCACAGGACGTGCCCATAGCTACGCCAGAGGTCTGCAAGTAATATTGCTTCTCAAATAGAAAAACATTATATTCTAGTACCAGCTCTATAAGGTAGCAAATAAACTTATTTTTTCATCAGTGAGAAAGCCTTCTTTAAGAAATTTTTTTACAAAGGAAAGACCTATTTGGTTCGGTATAACGTAAACAGAGAAGTAACATCTAAAGTTACCATACTCTCTGTACCAGTTTCAGCATAACTCTCAAGAAAAGAATAAAAATCACAAGGTATTTTCTGTATTATACAAAACAATAGCATACTTGTCTAAAATGGGTCTTAAATGTCTTTCTACATATAAAGACACTGGTTCGGTTAGCCATCCACCTCCAGCTACTACGGGTCTAAAAGCTGGAGTTACAAGATTTTTATGTATTTTTGGCAAACCGTTCAATGTGGGTACAACAGGATGTTCCACTGTAAGATACTGGAAAAGTTCTTTAGAAATAACTGTTTCTTCAAGGCAGTTAACAAGAGACTTTGTGAACCTTTCAATTAACTTTTGTACAGAATAAAGTTCTATGCTGGTATATGTACTGTCATGTCTAAGCATGGTATTCATAGTAGTAACATAATACTCTATCTAACACAACAAAGGAACCGCCTTTATTGGCTGGTTGCATTACAATGTCACTATATCTCTGTAAATTTTCAAGTGCTTGTCTCTCATTTTTATTTAAGTTATAAAACTTATTTCATTTATACTCACTTGTTGTTTGTCTTTTCGGCTTTTCCTGGTTAGGGGGTCGCCACAGCGGAACTCCGGTCCGCTAATGATTGGCAGTCGATTTTTATTGTGCCGAGTTGCCAGCCTGACGCCCAAACTTCAGTGAAGGCACGCCCATTCACACATGTCTTTCGAAGGCCACTCGACTGCGGGGAGGACATGCAGACTCCACACAGAAGGCACTCCAGCCGTGAATCGGACAGGAGAACCTCTTGCTGTGAGGTAACAACACTACCGCTGTACCACCGCGGCTTCATTTCTTTTTGAAACCAATAGTGAGTATTTCGTTTATACTCACTATTGGTTTCAAAAAGATTATAAATCTGTTGTCCACATACAGTTGAAAAAACTTCCAGAGTGGAAGACAATGTTGGACAAAAAGCACTTGGCTTTTTATAATTACATACACTTTCATGTGACACAGAAAAACCAAACTGCTCTTTAAGAGCTATTTTTCATACAAACAATTTCAGCTCTATAATAGTGTCAGCTAAATCAGCCCTTTGAGAAGGAATAAAAGACAAATCTTTTTTTAAGTAAAGAAAGTTCAGCTTCTGTTAACTGTCTCTGCGATAAGTTCCATACTAGTTGTTTGTTATATTCCACATTTTCTTGAGAGTTTGTGGTTCTCGATCCTAAAAGGAAAGTTTAAATTTAAGTTTAATCCAACTCTGTGTGTGTGTGTCAAGAATTAAAGGAATTAAAATGGCAGCTTCAGCTGCAAGCAGACTCATGGTCAGGTATAAATGAATGTACCTCAATTTCTGCAGTGTTAAAATTAAAGGCTTTAGAAAGAAATTATAAAGATCGAATAGCAAGGTTTTTGTATAACTATATGAATAAATATTTAGTAGATTTTAAACTACAAGGAATTTTAAGAAATGTGTACTTATGTGTTGTATATATATTTATAATTCAACTTTATTATGGTAAAGATGGTGTTTTATGTTCTTATAAATAGTGACAAATTTTCCATTGAAAATGTTTTTAAGGAAGTATCACTTTACATAATTGTCTTAACCACTTTAAATAATTGTCTTAGCCAATGAAATGTTTTAGGTCTTATTTAATGGAAGTGATGAACTGCATGTGTTGTCTGAAGAAGTTTAATATTGGATTAAATGAAAGCGCTAACCATTTTTGGCTCATATGAGTATTTTTTTACAGCTTGGTGCATTGATTTGTATGCATTTATTTAACTGCTGACAGTCCTGTCTACAGTCTTTTGTCATTTTCATCAGTTTGTTGTTGGTGTTATAGCCTTCAACAGCTTCATATTTCCCCAGTATGTGTACTGAAATAAGAAAGCAGTGTGAAGAAATAATCTATTGCCAAAACGTTCATGGTGACTTAGCACAAGAGATAGGAATGGTTTTCTCCTTGTTTGATAATATACTAAATTTATTTATTTATTTAACATTCGTTAACTGGGAAAGTCCAACTTGGAACAAGCCACATTTCAGTGGAGGCCTGGGGAGAAATGCTCCAGATGCATGTCTTTGTAACGTGGGATGAAACTGGAGCACCTAGAGGAAACCCACATGAACGCAGGGAGAACATGCAGACTCCACACAGAAGGCTCCCCAACAGAGAATCGAACTGGAGAAACTCTAGCTGTGAGGTGACAATGCTACTGCTGCACCACTGTGCCATCCTGCTACTACTAAACTACTGACATGCTGTAAGTGTGTACTCCAGTAATCCCCAGAGGGAGAGCATCCTGAAAGGTTTACAATGTAAGGACGACAGCTCTCATCCCTAGAATGTTGGAGCACCACCTGGTCTCCAGGAAGGACCATATGTCTTGGACCATTTTTCACTTGAAAAGTCTCCCCTCCCCACTCTGGATAGGAAGCGCCAATGGTCACAGTGTCTGGTGGGGGGGGGGGTAAAAGGAACAGCCTGTCTAGGAACAGATCGTCCGATTAGTTTCACCAGCGAAGCTGACATCTGTAAAATGGTTTTATAGGAACAGCTAGAGGCTGAAAAAGAATAAAATCAGAAACTTATGGGATTAATGTAGCTGGAGGAGGATGGAAGTGACAGCAAGTCCCAGCCTTGATTTCTTGATGATGTGATGTAGTGAAGAGACAAAGATGCTATCTGTTTCTGCTCTTCAACAGAGAGGCTATGAATTACAAATTTCTGAATTCTGCACAGGAGGTAAATTTGATTTGCCAGATTTATACTAATGCCCAGGGATCTGGAGATTTGAAACAGGTAATCACTGGGTTGTAGCAGTTGACACCTGGGTGGAGCAGTATGGGGCAGCTGTTCAGAACAGAAACACTTGGAAGTTTTGGAGCCTAAGGTGAGCAGCCCCTACTGTCCTGCATGTGGGGAAAAAAAAAAAAACATCCTGGGGTTGTGGTGAGTCTGAAGGGCAGAACTCTGAATAGGTAGTGGCTAGCCCCCAGCCAGGGGCACAGATGTCTTTTATAGAACCTGTTTAATGTAACATTACATGTCAGGAAAAAAAAAAAAGAGTACAGCTAATCATCCTTGCGCAGAAGCAGCAGGATGGATTGAACCAACACCATCCATAACTCTGATTTCCTTACACAGATTGTTTAGATCCGGAATGAGAGAAAAAAGAAAAAGAGGGAAAGTAATAACCTCTGGATACTATGCTTAATACCCAAGCATTGTGTGCTAAGTTGGTTCAGGCTTCCAGGTGCCGCGAAAAAAGGGAAAAATGTTACTCCATCACCTCCATAGATAGGGAGTCGGACAGCACCTCAGGAGTTGCTCTAAGCTCTGTGAGAGAAGGTTGTCTGAAGCCCTGGTTCTGCATAGCATCTCTGTTTCTGTGTTTCTGGTGGCCAAAGCTCTGACATCTCACCTCCTATGGAGTCACCAGAGTACCGAATAGGCAGAAATCCAAGTGGGTCTGACTCTGAAGCCAATGCACCATATGATCTCCCAAGAGGCTCTGTTTATTGAGTGGGAAAAGGAGTAGAAATAAGACCAAAAATATATATTGTAGCCCATGGGTGTAGTGGAATGGACCCATAATGGCCATTTACACAGGGTAACTTCGGCCAATTTTAGTTCTGTAAATGAACAACTAATTGAAGAGGATGGCTATTAAGCCAAAGCCTACACAGGAGGAGGGCAGGATTCGTTTTGGAATCCAAGCAGCACAGGGAAATCATCTCCATGGTGAGAAATGATATCCTGAGCCAGAAACACATATTGGATAAGTACCTGTGTAGGTCCTGACAGGGAGGAGCTGACCAGACCTCCATACCAGAAGAACAGCAAAGAGTGAGGCCTTTGGGATCAGAGGGGTGCTTTAGATCCGAAGAAGCTGCACTGGGTCAGAGGTTCGAATCCTTATGGGGGTTTGGACTGGGGGAAAAAAAAAAGCATGGCACTTACCTGTTGGATCCTAGGCTCAGAATCCGAAAGAGTTTTGATAGGAACTGCACTGGTACAACAGTTTGGATCTGAAGGGGGGGGGGGGTCAGATCTGAGAAGTTCCTGACACTTGTCTGTCAGACCCTAGGCTTAGGATCCATAGACGTTTGGTAAGAAACTGTACTGACTCAACAACTCAGATCCAAAGAGGGTTCAGACCCGAGAGGTGCCCGACATTTGACTGTTGGATCCTATGCTAAGGATCCAAAAAAGTTTGAAATAGCATGGTGAAAACTGTTCTGACAAGAAAGTGAAAAACAGTGTGCCCCACAAGTTCAGTACTTGTTATTCGCATCTGAAGATCCACGATCCAGTATAAAAGGCAAGCCATTCAAGTTCAGCACTTATGGTACAGCTTACAGCGGCCCATATTTTTACCTCACATCCTCGGTCTGCTGCTTCTGGAATGTGCTTTTCTGGCTGACCTTTTGTAAATTGGTAAATTAGTAAGTTTCAGACCGTATACCCTTCAGAAGAATTCATGTCAGTACAAACTGCCATTTTTTTTTTTTTTAATTCAGCTTTACCGACAGACCCTATAGAAATTTGGATCCAAAAAAACTAAGTTAAATTTGAGGTAAGCCCAGTCAGGTCTGAGTAACACTTAGGAACCAAAGAGGTTCTAGAATCAGAGAGCTTCGGATCCAAAGAAATGGATTGATTGTGAAAAGAGGAAAATTATCAAACCAAACCTGCCATATCCAAGGAACAGCTTGGATCCGGAGAAGGTCTCAGGAGCTTCAGATCTGAGGCTAAGGTCCAAAGTCCTACTGGCTCCTTTTTTTTTTTTTAAGGTGGGGTTGTGAGCCCCTAGGAAAAAAAAAACAAAGAGGACACAAGAAGCTGTCACCATCACTCAGATACATCTCGTTGATATGGGACAGAATTAGACATTGCATAATAGAGGAAAAAGCCTCCAATCTAGCAACATATCTCTCAAATGAACAGAGAGTTGTAGAATGCCCAGATTTTCATATCATAATTTTGGTCTGTTTTTGAGGCAAATCATTAAAAACTTAAGTCAGACAAATAAAGACGGACGTTAGAGTTTTGGACTTGCAAAACTGTCACTCTTACCAAGTTTATAAGTTTGTAAGAGCAGTATTTAAAATTGCCTGCATTCATGCTCTAAGTGGTTGAGGTGTTTGTCTAGTAAGAGTGTAGTTCTTCACTATTTCAATCCATGTCACGTGAAATGGCAGACATTCATTACAGCAAAAACCCATCTCAATGAAGCATAACACCTTCTCGGGCAGAAAGAACCAGACTAGATAAATGTGAAGGCTGGTAGTAGGCTCCACAGCCAAAAAATAACTACCACACATAGAGAAGGCATGCATTTGAAAACAAGGTAACTGATACAGATTAAACCAACTGACGATTTTAAACATAGTCAGTAAATTCTCCACTGACCGACTTGAATGGACCAAGGTATACATAAGTTCAGGGGAAAAAATAATTATAAAGAAAATAAACAATCAAAAGGCAAGCCCAAAGACTGTAAGCTGCAATGGGGTGAGATTTGTAACCAACCAACTATGTACTAGCTGAAACTACAAGGCATACATACATACACTTATATACATACACACACACACACACACACACACACACACACACGAAATAATCTATTTTTGAGGGAGGTACTACATAAAAGAAATTTAAGTAATTTAAAGAAATGTAGAGAAATAAACTACCTGACAGCGCGAGAACTAGGAAACTTCTGTCTTGCTTCTTAGGCAGCAAACAAAATCTGAGGAGTCAGAGGTAGTATGCTGTATTATGGGAAGAGGGAAGAGTTTGAGAGTGGAATCTGAAGTCTGGAATATTTGGCCTAGTCGGATCAGAGAATAAGATCTGTAACTCATCAGTGAGGAGGAATGAGGAGGACAACATCATATCAGAATATAATTCAAGGTTGAGAAACTAAGAGGGTGGGCCTTCCCTAATGATCTGTCTGTACTTAGTAGAATGAGCTGACGAGATGGGACTGGGAGGAGTGTCCAAAATCAGATTTATAGTAGGGGCAGGCAATTCAAACGCCACCAAATTTAAGAGCACAACAACAACTGGGTGGGTGGAAGGAAGGGAAAAATTAAATGCAGCCAGAGATCAGCAATATTTAGGCAGAGTACAGCAAGCAGGCCAAATAAACACTTCAGCTAAATAGAAATATTTCTAACTAAAACAGCAATGCTGTTTCTCAGCTCCTCTGACTAACTGTTATTCACTGTTTACAAAGGAATTATTTGTTAAGTTTTTTAACTGACCCTAGCCAAGCACTCTTGAAACTCCAACAGAACAGAAAACTTAAAGCATAACAAATGTAATACAAGAATAAGATACAAAACAGAAGTGATCAAACTTTAAATGAAAAGCTTCAATTCAAAATAAGTGCAGTCAGAGAACAGCAATATTCAGGCAGAGTACACAAGCTGGCCAAACAAACACTTGTATTGTTTGAGTTGATATATTCCATCAGTGTTTCATTTATTTTAGTCAGGTTTGTGTGCAGTTGCCTTATACTTTCCTCTAGGTTACTGGATATCATGTTGGGAGTTTGCACTGCCTTTTGCTGAACAGCTGGAGTACTTTTCCCAGTCAGTGTTTTTCATCACCTTTTGTAGCTGATTTTCCTTTGGGTCCTTGGTATTTTATTCCTGGCATCCAGGCAGTGCATTTACTAGCCAGTTACTTAAATTTACCCAGAAATCTAGGTCCACTGGCTTTCTCTGCTAAGTTTCTATTTTCACACTGAGATAGCTAGAATTAAAAAAAAAATCTAGAACTAAGCTGTTACTCAATGTGCAGCCTTCTTGGAAGTACCCATGATTCATTCTTAGGATAGTAAAATAAGCTGTTATTTTTTGTTTCGTCAAAACATAATGTGCATCTAAGACTTGCCTTTATCATAAGGTAATTTTGAATTGCAAATAACTTGCAGCCATCAGTTTAGATTAATTGCTTAGAAGTGGAGAGTATTGTAATTTGATGCAGAGAGATTATATTTTCTTAGACGTGCTGCAAAATACAAGTACATATATATGTACTAGAGATTATCTGAACAGCATAAAATCAACAGTAAAAATATCTGTACTCAAAAAATCTAAGCGTAAAATATTGACAAAATTGAAGTTATAGTAGGGAAGGGTTTATGCTCTCTCTACTCTTGTGTGACCTCGGAGTTGGTATATATAATAGCAGAGAGTGCATAGGGTGGGTGGGGGCTTCCCCTCCCTTGAAAAACATTGTTTTTGTATATGTTTGGATTTTGCCAATATTTTAGATGTTTTTGAGTTTAGATATCATTTCTGTAGATAAGTTTGCTGCCTATCTTATGCTGTTAAGATAATTTCTTGTACTCCCATGTATGTGTGTGTCTGTCAGTGCACATCGATGTTTTTTAATGAAACCTCAGCTGGATTGTCAAAACAACATTTCAAGATAATATGTTACAAACATAATATGTTAAAATATTGTGTATTTAATATTTTTATTATGTACTGACATGTAAAACAATCTGTAAGCAGTTCCTTTCTAAATAAAGTCCCACTGCTGGGCAGGCGTAAAATGACTACCATAAAAAGTTAAACTACTTGAATACTGATATCTCATAACTAACCAGTCATCGTTGTAAGTGACAGAGAAAGGACCACAATAATTGTGTGTGTGTTCATAATGTTGAGCTTTTTTCAGTCTATCCACCTACCAATAAACTGACTAGATTTTACATTTGATGAGACTTATTTATTTGTATAGTATTGAGTTATTATAGCTATAAAAATTAAGCCAGAGGAAAATGGTATTTCTTGAGCAATGAAGTTGCTGGCTGAAACGCCTTAAAAATCAGGAAAAAAGATCCATGAACTGTAGCCAATCTCAGTTGAAAATTCAAAGTAGTCAGGCACTTACAACATGCTTAGAAATCAATATTTTTTTATTGAAAAATAAAAGATGTTAAAGAGATGAGCACTTTCATCCTTAATAGAGCTTCACCAGATCTAACTCTAGTTTACATGACCTGTAGTATTTGTGCACCTTATTGTACAGTTAATTGTCACTTGAGCTGAGGTCATAAATGTATGCTATAGGTCGGTTGGCAAAGCAAAAGTAAAATAGGGCTAATCTTTCATACCTGTTCTTCATATCTACTCTTATTAGTAGCTAATAGGTTACAGCTTAAGTATTGTATTCCTAGTGTGTAACCAATACAAACTTTATATACTTATTGTCACTGGCTATGCACATCCGTTAGTACATCTTCTCTGTGATACAAAAAGTTAATGTGACTTGCAATATTTAAAATGTTTTTATTTTATTTATTTATTTACATTTGTTAACTGGGTAGTGTCTGACTGGGCCATGGAGCCCATTTTCTTTGGAGACCCAGGCAGAAAAGCTCCACACACAATAGCATTGCCCAATAATAGTACAAAATCATAAAAACAAAACTACATACCTATAAAATTACACTTAATACAAAAAATTATATATGTATATTCAAGAAGACCAGAGATAAAATTAGTCACAGATTATACTGTAAGCAGCATTATAGATAATGAATATCAAATTAATGAAATTGATTGACAGAAAAACATTCATGGTGGCATCAGTCATAGCACATTTAAAGGACACATTGTTTACAATGTAGCTACAAATTCTAAATGGGCTAGATCCAGATGGGCAACAAGTACTAACAAATACATGACAACCAATCAAGTTATAACCTTTAAGTATGTTTTTGTTGTAATCATAATTACAAGTAGTCAGGACCATGACAGGAACTACTTAGCTGTTATAGTGATTGAGTGCACCTACCTTATAGGTTCATAGGTGATTACTAGGCTTTTCTAAGCTTAGATTCCACTCATTTTATAGGGGGTATAGATTGGGTATGAGTGATTAAGCACTGTACAAGCGTCCTCTTTTCTAATATGGACATAGGTGGCAGGCTCGGGGTAAATTTATGACTTCCCATCCACTGATACAAGCTGAACTTGAATAAGTGCAGGGAGGAACTCTGCTCAACATGTATGGGAAACCAGCCCCAGAGAGGAGGTAGTCTCTGTAGTACATATATGTCTCTCTAACACGACTTACTTATGTTGCAGATGAGGTTTAAGTCCCTATCATGGAGGTAAGAGTTGTTTTCCCTATGGGAATCAGTGAGTCTGTAGTAAGTGTATGTTGTACCAGTGCCTGTTGCATAAATCCTTTGCAGACTTGTGTAAATAAGGGGAAACAATCTGATTGTGTAGGCGTCTAATCCATGACAGTATAATGAAGCTGCTTGATCATGGAGAACAAACAATACATTAATCTGATTATAACTGGGACAAGTATAGATTAATTTATAGATTATTACAGTATTAAGAATTAGATATAATATGAAGATATGTCCACTGCCAACAGTTGAATGTGCTAAAACAGTACAGGTGTTGCAACTTGTAAAACTGACACTAGTTCATCCTGTGGTGGAAGCACAATTTCAAATGTTTTAATCTGTGTTGAAAAGATACTTAATGTAAATGTGTGAAGCCAGGGCTAAATTATATAAAGTGGTAAATCTATTAAGTAAAGGAAGGCACCTCATCTTCAGGGCACATAACCTGACCTTTGGTAGGTTTACTACACAAATTTAGAGGTAAGAGTCTGGGTGGGTGACTATGCTGATGTAAAGGAAAATGTATATTTAGTCTTGAGAAAAATAATCAGTTTACATTTATTCAAACTGATGCAAATAAGTAAAATAAAAATTCAGGAGTCTAAAGTGGTTTTGCTTATCTACCAATATGTAGGTGGGGCTTCATCAGATCAATGAAAAACAGTATAATAACATTAAGAGCATTCATATAGTTGACTCCATTAAATGATATGTGTGTGTACATGACAAACTTGATGTTGAGACCAGAAGAACACAAAGCAATGGATTTAGCAACACTGAACAAATATTTCTAAACCACTGTTAAATCTTCATATAAATTACTGAAGGAACATTTAAAATATATGATTATTAAGAATACTAATATTAACAAATAAGTTGGAGAGCAGACTGAGATATTGCTTTTTCAAAAGACAGTGTTACATATAAATCAACAAAGTGCTTCTAAGCCAGTGATGTTAACTTACCTAATATTTTCATCATGGTCCCGTAGTAGTCAATCTACATGAATATAATACCAGTTAAAAATACATTATCCCAGCAGTGAAGGACCATGAAAAAAAATGCATTTCATTGTTAAAAGCTAATGGTCCCTTTTTAAAGTTCAAGTACAGATTTGATGAAGTAGTTAGTCTTTAGTCCTGGATGCCAATAAACTTTTAGGTGAATATGCCACTAGTTTATTTTTCTCAGATATAGCTACTGTGCTGCCTTCTTGTGGGCCAGCTCTTAGTTTATCCACTACGTGGAACACAAATTTCTCAAAGTCTCTGCAGCTTACAGCATGTCTGGCTAATGGGTTATTAAGATCTTTTAGTCAGATGCCTGAGAAGTGTTGAGTGACTTTTACCTTCAAGGCAATGATAGTCCTGCATATGTAGAATGCTGTGGAGTCGGTCCTGCAAACAACAAGCTTACTATTTCAGTCATCTCTCTCTCTGTGCTATATCATTTCTTTTTTGACGTAGGACAATAAATGCTGTTTTTTTTTCTTCTTGCAAAAGTCACAGTATCTATATCCTGGGGCCATGCCAAGAAAGTTGTCATTATTTGTGTCCATGGTGGACAAAGCATGGCCTTCTACCCAACTACTAATATTTTGCCCTTTACAATAGAACAGAAGCTCAGGGATATGTATCCTATTAATAGACTGGTTTCCATGAGTGATGCTCCAGTTTTCATGCATGGTACATTTATTTTCAGACAGTTCCTTGAGAATGTAAGAATTATGCTTTTTTATATATATATTTCTCTTTGTGAGCGTCATTTTGTGAGTTAATTTGATTCATTTATTTTCTTCATACCATATTAAATACAGCAGTTTTGTTCTGTTTCGGGTAGTAATGGGACCAACCAATCAAGAGAACTAGAAAAAACAAACCAGGAACCAAGTAAAACGAGAAAAAGCCCGGTAAGACCGGGCGAAAGCGCTTGTGATTATTTTTTGTTTCTTGCCTTTTGTTGAATTAAAGTGTTGGATTTGCTCCACGCTATTTTTGCTTGAACAATCACTCTTCACATTTAGCAGCGAACTACTTTAGTAGTTTAAATGGAACTTTTCAAGTTTTGCCAAGAAGGTTCAGTTTTCTTGCTACAGTTCTCAGGTTTTGGACCCGAAGTTTTCTCGTTTTACTTGGTTCCTAGTAATGGGACCAAGTATGTCTTTTATCAGGTTCTTACTGTACTTCCTTTCAAGAAAGTCACTTTGAGTTGGTCATAGTTGTGTAGAAAACATGTCATTTCCCCAGACACATGGGCTTCCTAACACAGTAGAGATTCAATTATCTAATCTAATTGGGACCTAGGGTAGTTTGGATAATCAAACATATAACTGAACTGGATAAAAAAAACTTCTAAAATGTTTTTGATGAACATCTTTCTTGTAAAATGCACTTGACACTCAACCATATATCTCAACTTTGTAGCACAAGAAATCTGGAAAAAGTGAAAATGTATTGGGGGGGGGGCAAAGGCTCCAAACCAGGGACACATTTTAAATATTGCTTGTATAATCTTAGAAAGTTGCTTGAATAAAAGGTTTTCTGTTACCATGCATTTCCTGAAAGATAGGAAGACTGAATCTTAAATGGCAGTCATTATTTAGGAAGATTGAAACTTAAATGGATGTCATTATTTAGTGAATTCAGTCCTATTTTTCTCTTTCAAATTGTGCATAAAAGGCAAAAAGGGCAGAAAAAGCCCACTCATGAACCTCAGCAGGGGAGAGGCCTCAACTTTATGGGTTGTAAGAAACAAATTCAGGCCTTGCTTCACACTACAAAAAAGCATATAAACTATGTGCTCATGACAGACTAGTCAGCCCTGGACTGGTAAACAGAGTGCGCCTCATGCATCCTCCAACAACAAAAAGGCACCAAGGCTCCTGAACAGCTGCATCACCATTTGTTGCCTAAATTATTAATTTTTTAAACCTTATTTAAAACACCTTTATAGCTCAGTGCGAGTGAAACAAAATAAAAAGAACAAATATTGTAAACATCCAACAATGCTTAAATAAATTTCTAAAGCTCATAGCTAGTTTGCCCCACAACCTTACAATTGATGGGGATATCCACCCCAAGCCTGGGCACCCATCCCCAGACAACACTAACTCTAATCATAACAGCCCAAACATAACACAAAGCCTAAATAGACCCCCCCAACTCACTACTGATCTGCCACTTAAACATCAGAAGCATCAACAATAAGGTCCACAACCTCCATGCCCTCCTGGCAACCTACTCTTCCGACATACTTTGTCTCACCGAAACATGGTTAAAACCAACTACGCCAGATAATGAAATTCTACCTACAGGGTATAATATATTCAGGCTAGAGTGTACTACCAGGAAAGGGGGAGGGGTTGCTGTTCTCTATAAAACCACCCTAAATGTTACTCTAGACAGCCTTCAACCACCTCTATTTAACAAAGCAGAAATTATGATTTCCAAACTACAAATAAAAAAAAAAGAAGTTATGTACTCACCATAACGTTCCATCTGAGTAGGTAACTTCATTTGTCAGCAACCTGTGGGTATCGGATCCGACCTGGATCTGAACCGGCAGCTTTCCAAGCTCCAAGCTCCTCCCCCTTACCCATAATACTCTGCCACCTCCTTCCAATCCTCAGATCGCATTTGCCCATCTACATAATCTCACAATGACAAACCACAACCTGGAGAATCCTAACCTAAGGATTAACAAATGACCTGGAAAAACCATCCTAGTGTTCAGGAAACCAAAGAACCAGGTTATTTATTTATTTATTTATTTATTTCCAGTTTGATTACCGGGGAAGTCCACTGGGCCAGAACGTACCCATTTTCAGTGGAGGCCCGGGGAGAAAAGCTCCAAAAGCAAAGCAAATTCAATCTTAGTTACATGGTGTAAAAGGTAGTAATAAAATATATACATTTGAAATTACATTACATTGATACAGATTAGTAAAAAAAAAGCAAAAACACACAGTATACTTCAAAAATCATCATTCAGGAAGGTAGATAATAGATTTAGTAGTTTCCTTCAAGTAGCAGGTTAAACTGTATGAGAAGAAGGTCTAAGGTTACATGCTATTTACAATATTTACAATATGAGGAGAAGAGAGAGAGAGAAAGTACATAGACTGAGAGTGGATTAAGGTTTGATCAAGCTGTGATCGAGAGAAGAAAAGAGAAGAGAGAAAAAAAAGAGAATTAGGATAGAGTAGAGAGAAAGGATATAGAGGGATTCAAGGGGAATTTATTTAAATTTAAGTAGGATGTAAGCAGGTACACTTATGTTTAGTGGACAAGTAAGAGAAAAGTTGGGTTTTGAAGGCTTCAGTGTTAGATGTTTTTCTAAGAGTAGAAGGGAGAGAGTTCCATTTCCTGCCAAGAGAGTAGGAGAGAAGGAGTTGGCCACCAGGGCGATTGGGTTTGTGGATGGCGATTAAATTTTGGTGTTCAGATCTTAGAGATCTGTTTGGGGTGTATGGTGGAAGGATGTTTTCTAGGGCTGGGCATTTATCAGGGTAGAATATTAATTTGTGAGCAGTGGTTAGTTGGAGGTATTCTAGGTAGTTAGGGAGTTCTAGCCAGTTCAGAGTTTGTAGGGAGAGCCAATGATGAGAAGAGGCTTTAGATTTGGTAGCAAATTTAGAGATTTTATTATAGCAGATTTCGAGTTTGGTGGAGATGGAAGAAGACAGGTTAGTAAGGAGAGGGGCTCTATATAGTAGAGATGGCAGAAGATAGGTAAAAGCTAAGGAATGCCTAGCGGAGTTGGAGAGAAAGCAGTTGTTTTTATAGAGTATGCCTAGCTTTTGGTGGGTTTTCTTTATGTTTTGTTGTATGTGGCTATCAAATCTGAGGTGCTCGTCTATTGTGATGCCAAGGTGTTTTGCAGATGGGACCACCTCTATGGGTGTCATGGTTTGGCTTATGATTTTGAATGCTGTTTTATCAAATGTGCAAGCCCTGGAGGGAGTGAAGAGAAGAATTTTGGATTTATTAGAGTTGAGAGAGAGATGATTTTGGTGCATCCAGTTCTCTGTAGTGGAAAAAGCTATTTGGGTTTTTGTCAGTAGTTCGGGAATATTGTAGGCGGTGCAGACTAAGGTAGAATCATCAGCGTATTGGATGACTGTTGTGTCTGGGATGGCAGAGTGAAGGTTATTTATGAAGATGTTGAAAAGCATGGGTCCAAGGATGGACCCCTGGGGAACGCCAGTGGGTGTAGGTAAGAATGAGGAGGTAGAGTTGTTCCATTTGACAGCTTGGGATCTGTCTGATAAGTAGCTAGAGAACCAGGATAGAGTGTCAGGGGAGAGATGAAGGTTTGATAGATGAAAGAGAAGGTGTTTGTGAGAGATGGTGTCGAAGGCTTTAGACAGATCTAGCAGTACAGTGGAAACTAGTAACCCAGAATCCCTGGCTTGATTGACTGTTTCTAAGAAGGATAGTAAGGCAGTAATGGTGCTGTGTCCAGGGCGGAAACCATGTTGGGTGGGTGTTAGGAGGTGGTTATGGGTTAAGAAAGGCATGAGTTGGTGGTGGACGATTTTTCTAGTATTTTTGATAAAGGTGAGAGTAGGGCAATTGGGGAAGTTGGAGATATTTGTGTTTTGCCTCCTTTATGAAGTGGGAGAATGTAGGCAGATCTCCAAAGCATAGGGACATATGACTCTTTTAGAGATCTGTTAATTAATATGCTGATAGGGAGAGCAATACCTTCGGCAGCACATTTAAGGAAAGAGGAGGGGATGTTATCAGGGGCATTAGAGCATGGCTTTAGTTTAGATAAGAGTCTTTTTATGAATATAGTTGATACAGGTTTCAGCTGGAAGCTGGGAGGACAGTTAGAGGGGATGTTGGGAGCAGAGGAAAGAGAGTTGGATGTATTATTGTTAGGGAAGGATTTAGTAAGATTGGCTATAGATCCTGTAAAGAATTTGTTGAAGAGAGAGCTTAGTTCTGAGTCAGTTTTACTAGGGTCTGGGCAGGGGTTATTCCTGGATCCAGGATGGAGAAGGGAATTGACTGAATTCCAGAACTGTTTGGGGTTCTTATTATGGTTAGACTGTAGTTTAAAGTAGTAGTTTTTTTTGTCCTGGGAGATT
Organism: Protopterus annectens; assembly: GCF_019279795.1. Classification (NCBI taxonomy): domain Eukaryota; kingdom Metazoa; phylum Chordata; order Ceratodontiformes; family Protopteridae; genus Protopterus; species Protopterus annectens. The sequence continues at coordinate 89,225,209 of NC_056747.1, read as the reverse complement.
AGTTTTTTTGCTAGGTTGCGGAGTTGTGTGTATTGGAGCAGGGAAGCAGGGATTTTATTTTTCTGGTATAGTTTCCAAGATTTGTCCCTTTGGTGCATGACTTGTTTTGTTTCTTTGGATAGCCAGGGGGCAGAGTTAGATTTGACTCGTTTGTTTCGTGGAGGAGCTAGGGAGTTAAGGGTATTTAGGAAGATAGAGTTAAACTGTTCTACAGCTTTGTCTAGGGGAAGTGTGTTTAGGGTCTGCCAGTTGGTATGTTTAAGAATGTTTGAGAAGATAGTGGGGTTGAAGTTGCTAAGATTACGAGTGTGAATGTAGTGGTGTAGATATTGGGTAGAGTTAGTGGAGCGGTGTGTGAAAGTAGGGAGATGGTCACTGAAGGTGTCAGGGATAGTGCCTGAAAGAGTTATTTTGTTTGGATGAGACACAAGGGTCCAGTCAATGGTAGATCCTGGGGGATTTACTTTGTTAGGTTGGGTGGTTGAGTGGATTACTTGGGTGAAGTTAAAGAGGTTGATGAATTGGGAGGGGGAGGGAGAGTTGATTTTATTCCAGTCAATATTAACGCCTAGAATGTAGGTTTCAAATTTGATTTCAGTTGAGGCCCAGTAAAGAATATTTTCCAAGGTTGTTATGTTGTCACCTGGAGATATATAAAGGGAGATAATGCAGATGTTCTTATGTTTATTTAGTCGAAGGAGACTGGTTGTAAGTTCAGTGTTTTTGAATTCAGGAGTTGGAATTTGTAGAGGGATCAGGGAGAGGAGGTTAGAGTAAATTATTGCAGAGCCTCCACCTTTTTTATTTGATCGGTCAGTTCTGAGGATTTGGAACCCAGGAGGTAAGATTTCAGAGTCGGTGATGTGGGGTTTTAGCCAGGTTTCAGAGATGGCTAAGATGTCAGGTTGGTTGTGGCAAATCCAAGCATGAAGATGGTGGATTTTGTTATTTAGGCTCTGAGCATTGATAGAGAAAAGTTTGAGGGGGTTAGGAGAGGAAGTGGTAGAGGAACCAGAGGGAGAAAAGGGGATTGGGGAGAAGTTGTTAGTGGTGAGGCAGGGGCCAGGGTTTGGATGAATATCACCACATAAGACAAGGTCATTAGTGGTCATTAGTGGTAGTAACTCTTAGTCTTTTGTGTTTAAGAAGTAGGAGGCTGTTAGAGGGAGGGAGGATTTTCAGAGTGGGAGTGTGTGGTACGGTGAGGCATTTGGGATGGAAAAGGTATAGTGTTTTGGGGGGAAAAAGAGTGGATGATATGTTGTTGTAATGGGTGGATAGAGAAGGTTGTGAGTGAGTCCAAGGGTTAGTTTGTGTAGGTGTTAGAGAAAAGGGTATTTTGTGAGAGTAGGTAGTAGCAAAATATAGGGGAATGAGAAATACAAATAGTAATGATGGGACATAGATATTATGAAGTATTTTGGAAGGCATGTTTGGCAGGCAGAGGGGGAAGAGATTGGTATAGTGGAGTTGAGTAGGCAAAGAGAAATAAAAGGAAAAAGAAAGAGGATGGGATCTTAGGAAAAGGATAGGGTTGAAAGTATTTGAAGGGGAGAGAAAGGGAGAAATTTATGTAGAGAAGAGAAACTATAATGGAGTGAAAAGAAGGGAAGGAGGGGGAGTCGGTTGCTGACAAATGAAGTTACTTACTCAGATGGAACGTTATGGTGAGTACATAACTGCTTCATCTGAAGTAGGTAACTTCATTTGATCATCAACCTGTGGGACAGAGTCCCCAGCTACCAAAAAACTTGGGAGGTCCTCAAGGAAGGATATTCCGGAGCACTGCAGAGCCAAAAGCCGCCCTTCCTCTAGACACTAAATCCAATTTATAGTGAGAGCTAAAGGTATGAGAGGATGCCCAAGTAGCCACAGAGCAAATGTCATCCAAAGGAATTCTCGACCAGAATGCAGCAGATGTAGCCATAGAACAGGTAGAGTGAGCGTGAACCCCAGTAGGCTCTGGCAGGCCAGATATTTTATATGTGAGCAGAATGCAATTCGAAATCCATCTGGCCAGAGTCACCTTTGACACAGGCTTACCCAGGAAGGGTTTAGCAAAAGAGACAAAGAGCTGATCAGACTTGCGGAAGGCTGCTATTCTGTGTAAATAAAAATGTAACTGTCTATGAACATCTAACAAATGAAGTTTGTACTCCCCTTTGTTTTGATAGTTAGGGAAAAAAACTGGAAGATTAATGGACTGATTGATGTTTGTCTCGGAGGCCACTTTAGGTAGGAAAGATGGATTAGTCCTGAGAGAGACCCTGTCCTTATGGAAAACCAGATACAGGGCTCTAATACAGAGAGCTTGAAGCTCCAACACCCTTTTAGCTGATGTAATAGGCTACCAAAAAGGCAGTTTTTCAGAACAAGAATTTCAAATCAACAGAAGCTGCAGGTTCAAAAGGAGGTCCAGTTAGAGCCTGAAGGACCAAGGTTAGATCCCATGGAGGGACGGGGTTCCTAACAGGGGGTCTCAAGAGAAACGTACCTTTCAGAAAGGTTTTGCAAATCTTGGTGGAAGCGAGGGGACTGAGATTGTCTCCAATGTGAAAATGCGAGATGGCAGCCATTTGAACCTTTACAGTAGAAGAACTGGCCCCTTGCTGAAAAATATAAGATAGAAAATCGAGCACTGCTGGGATGGGAGCAGTGAAAGGATCCAAATTCCTATGAGACGCCCAAATAGAAAAAAACGCTTCCATTTACTATTGTAAACCTTCCTGGTAGAAGGCCTATGCGCCGCTACCTGGATAGATCTAACCGCAGATGAGATACCGGGAGGCCTAGCAACTAATGGAACTGGATCAACCATGCTGAGAGCTTGAGATCGACCAGATTCGGGGGTTTCAATCCAGAAGGATTAGATATTAGATTCGGGATGGGATCCAAGATCCAGAGAGGAGCTATAAGATGAGACTGCAGGCACGGGAACCAGGTTTGACGAGGCCAGAATGGGGCTATGAGGATAATCTTGTTCCCCAACTGACGAGCTTTTTGTAAGAATTTTATCAATGGAAGAGGAGGATAAGCATACAAAAGACCGGGTGGCCAAGCATGGACTAGAGCATCCCTGGGGCTTTCCCCCGGAGGGGGAATTAGAGTGAAAAACTCGCTGCACTTCGCATTGGAAGGCAATGCGAAGAGATCGCAGCAAGGCTGACCCCACTTGTGGAAGATCTGTTTCGCTACTAAGGAATTCAGAGACCACTCGTAAGGCGAGAGGATAGTTCGACTCAGTTTGTCCGCTAGGATGTTGGACCGACCCGGAATGTGTGTTGCTAACAGAAAATGGTTGGTGGATATCGCCCAATCCCAAACTCTCATGGCCTCTCGACAAAGAGGGTAAGACCTGGTGCCCCCTGTTTGTTGATGTACCAGACCACTGACATGTCTGACTGAATCACAATAGTCCCAGGAGGGAGAAAGGCATTAAGGGCTTGCAATGCTAGAAGCACTGCCCTCATCTCCAGAACATTGATCTGCCTGTGTCCACGTACCTTGAACAGTTCTGCCCATGTAATGCCCCCCCCCACCCACCCAAGGTGAGAAGCATCCATGGTCACCGTGGCTTGGGGTTGTGGCATAACAAATGGTCATCCTTCCTGAAGCTCTTGGGAGTGGAGCCACCACATGAGGGAATTTCTGCAAACTCTGCTGAGAGGAATTGGTAAGTCTAACAGGTGGTGAAGGATGGACCATTGAACCTGCAAAGTCCACTGGAGAATCCTCATGTGCAAGCGAGCTAAGGGCGTGAGGTTGATTGCTGCTGCCATGGACCCTAAAGCTCTCAGGGCTAACTCCGCTGATGGGGCAGGTGACTGAAGAAGGGTTAAAATATGTAAGGTCAAACTGCGAAGTCTGTCTGATGTCAAGAAGGCCTTGGTCTAAAGCGTGTCTATCCTGGCCCCTATGAACTCCAAGACTCGAACTGGTTGAAGGGATGACTTCTTCAAGTTTATGGTGATCCCCAAATGGGACGCTAGAAGTAGGAAACAATCCCTGGCTAAGCAGAGTAGATGCCTGGTGGGGGCGGTAAGGAGCCAGTCATCTAGGTAAGGAAAAACCTGTATTCCCTGAAGTCTCAGGTGGGCCGCTACAACTGCCATGACCTTGTTGAACACCCTGGGGGCTGTGGTGAGACCAAAGGGTAGGACCCTGAACTGGTAATGACTGGCCCCTAGCCAGAAGTGGAGAAACCTCCTGGATCGCCTGCCCATGAGAATGTGATAGTATGCATCCTTGAGGTCAATGGAGCATATCCAGTCCTTCTCCTGCAGCAGGGGCAGAATGGATTGAAGCGTGACCATCTGGAATTTTTCCTTGGCAATGAAGAGGTTTATTGTTGAAAGGTCGAGGATTGGCCTCAAGTCCCCCGTTTTCTTTGGCACCAAAAAGAACCTGGTGTAATTGCCTAATCCGGATTGTCCTGGGGGGACGTGCTGGATCGCTCTTTTTTCTAGCAGCTTTTTTACCTCTAAAGCTGCAGCCTCCCTCTGACTGAGTGGTACATTGGGGAAGCGCCTCACTGAGGAGGCAGATTTATGAAAGGGATAGAGTAACCTCTGGATATTATTCGAAGCACCCAGCGATCTGATGTGATGGACTCCCATTGGGCCAAGTGCTTCGAAAAATGCCCCCCTGACTGCCTCCAGACAGCAGCAGTCGGGCAACCCCTCAGGGCTGCTGTGTGAGTCAGTCAGAAAAAGGTTCCCGTGACCCAAAATCTTTCGGCCCCCTTCTGCCTCTGGGTCGGTGTCCACCTAGTCCCCCTCTGCCTCTGAAGGACAAAGGGTCCAGAGCGTAACGGGACTGCTGAGACTTCCGGAACCACATCTTCTTTTGTCCTCTCTGGTTCCTAGAAAAGGACCTTTGAGGAGCTGAGAAGCGGACTCCGATGGCAGACAGCGTCTTCCCGTCTTTCTCACTCTGAACCAATGTGCCACGGATAGTCTTCTCAAACAGAGTAGAACCATGGAAGGGTGCATTCGCGAAGGATGCCTTGAAAGGCTCCGCAAAGTCACAAAGCCGGAGCCAGGCATGACGCCTTAAGGCGATGCCGGACTCCCTGGCTCTAGTGGCCCCTTCCATGGCATGGGAAAGTAGCCATATAGATGTGTTAGAAACAGATTTCAGAGTGGCGATGTGAGCCGAGAAAGTCCGTTTGCCCTCGGCTGACGTGGACTCAGGGGGAGACTCAACATATTCTTTCACCAGATCCTGCTGAAGTCTAATTACATGGGCCAAATAATTCAGCGCCCTTATGGAAAAGGTAGCTGAATCAAGCATCTGCTTCCTGATACAATCCATTATCCGAGACTCCTTATCAGGGGGATGGAACGAGGAACTATCCTGAGCAAGTTCCCTCTTGGTGGCTGCCGCCACCACCATGGCATCTACCGGGGAACCCTTACTCCAAGCCGTCCTGTCCACAGGGGGACTAAGAATCCTATCTGGCCTCCTGGGGATTGGCTCAACAGTGTCTGGTTCCTTCCATGCCCTGGTAGTGATGAGGTCAACCAGGGGATAGGCCGGAGGGGACACCCAAGAGGTAGATGGGCCTGTCTCGAACACCTCCAGGAACACCGACTCGCCCGAGGAAGGTTTTTGGGCTGACCACCCCCCCTTAGGCAAAGCATTTCCATAATGTCTCCAAAGGAGACGTCCTCGGGGGGGTGACATGGGGGAACCTTCCCCTTCCTCCAAATCGGTGTCCTTCGTGAGGGACTCAGGGGAATCCAAGTGCCTCCTCTTACACTTATGTTTGTGAGGGTCCTCCTCGGTGGGACTGTCCAAGGAGGGCTCACTAACAGGGTCATGTTCTGCCAGTGGAACAGGCTGGGGCATCAATGCAGGCTGTCCCTGGGACTGGATGATGGAAGACAAGCCTAGCTGCAAGGGAGTGGGGGCGGAATCCAAAGAAAGAGCAGGGGGTCTTGAACCTCTCAAGAGAACCCTCTCCACCATATTGAAAGCCGAGGGTGAACCAATCTCTCTGGGCTCCGTGGTTAACACCCTCAGATCCGGTGCGGGGATTGGCGTCGGAGCCGATGCGTTTGGATCTGAGAGGGAAGTGTGCTCCGACCGAAATGGAGCCGAGAACACACTGGCCTTCCCGGATCAGACGCACGGCTCTCAGCCCCGAGAGCTTGGATCCGAAAAGGGATCAGACAAACTTGAGGGCATGGCTGGCATCGAGGTAGCTATAACCATCGGTGCCGACTCCCTGACTCCGAGACTCCTTGGATCCGAAGGCACCGAAACCTGATAGTGGATCGGAGAAGGAGCTATCGGGGCAAAAAGTGGGGCTGAACACCAGGGGGGGAGGCAGCAGCACTCTCATCTGCAGCTGGGTTTGGAGAAAATGACACATCATCCAGTCCATATCAGCATCGGAGAGACTACAGGTCGACCTAGAGAGGCTGCCGAAGCTGGCCGGGAGGGCCTCCGCGACGACCTTGAAGATGGTTGGGCCTCCTCCTCCAGCTCTGGTGAGAAGCGTGGAGAATGGAGCCGAGGGGAGGAAGGCCCAGAGACCTTCTGAGGTGAGGAGAGCAGCTTGGCAGGCGGGGCCGAGGGGGCAGAGTCGGCCCGCTGCTTGTGGCTTCTATGCCTCTCTTCCTCCCTCTCTCTTTCTCCCTCTCCCTCTCTCTCTCTCCTCTCTTTCTTTTCTTTCCCAGGGTCCCTCTCTCCCTGGGAAGAAATGGGAGGTTGAGTCCCAGCCAGGGGAGAGGGAACAACAGGCTGATCAGCCGCAGCCACGGCTGTAGCCACTGAGGGAAAGGAGGAGGAAGCCGACTCCGCGGGTAGAAGACCCGCCAGAATCAGCTTATTCCTTCTATCCCTCAGGGCCCAGGGGTTAAAAGCTGCACAAATTTGGCAGCCTGATAACAAGTGCGGTACCTCCAGGCAGAAGATGCACTGAGTGTGGCCATCCGCTGGGGAAAGCTTATGGCCACACTCAGTACACTTAGAAAAAATGGCCTTAGGGGCCTCGGCCATAATATCTAAAGTAAAAAACACACACGCGCCTCACACAAACACCTAAGGGGAAGGGGGGAATTACTAGGCTTTAAACTATGAGGGAACAGTAAAACTCAGGGGTTTAAACTAAGAAACTAAACTGTCCACACACACAAAAAAACTAAGAAGATTTTGAAGAAAATTTTACTCACAGATCGCCTAACTCTAGGAGCTTGAGAAACTTGTGCTTGACAAAGCCGCGGCATACGAGATCTGGGGATTGGAAGGAGGTGGCAGGGTATTATGGGTAAGGGGAGGAGCTTGGAGCTCGGATCTCTAGCTTGGAAAGCTGCCGGCTCGGATCCAGGTCAGATCCGATACCCACAAGTTGATGATCAAATTAAGTTACCTACTTCAGATCAAATGTATAAACATAGTATGTGTCTATATTCCCCCAGGTAATAACTCAGGGACCCTAGAAGACATCCTCTACTGGCTATCCATTGCCTACCCCCAAGAGACCGTTGTTCTAGGGGACCTCAATATAGATTGGAAGACCTGCACTGCAGAGACCCCAACCAACCACGTAAACCTACATGGTCTTACACAAACTATAACCTCCCCTACTAGGATCAGCAAGCCTAACAATAAAGAAAGTATCCTAGACTGGATACTAATTAATAACCCCCACCACATGTACAAATTAGGTACTCTCCCTGAAGATCTAAGTGATCCTTTCTTAACGTATACTATTATGCATAAAGTTGAATGTCCACATCTACCCACCTATAAAACAATAAGAAATAACAAAAACTTCAACCTTAATAAATTCTTAGAACTTAAATTATGCAGTCGGTCAATTCTAGAACAACTACCACTAGATGAGGCAGTAACACACTTTAATAAACACATTCCTGGCCATCCTTGACAACCATGCACCTGCCCGCTCTATTAGAATTAAAACAAAAGTTGCCTCCTAGCTTACTAAAGAAACCAAACTAAAGATCATCCAAAGAAATAATGCCTGGAATACCTGGCGCTCCTCTAAAGCCCCACAAGATCAACTCAAATTTCGATAATATAGGAATGATACAAAAAATCCATATTACTAGACAAAAAAACTATTTCTGCCATCTACAGCAGAAACACCACAACAAGCCACAGAAGTTCTGGGCAGGTATTAACAACCTCCTCCACCCACGGCAATCCACAACTCCAACCCCTCAGACCCAACCTAACTATCGCCAGAGTCCACTGCCAATACCTTCAACAGTTTCTTTACAGAAACCATCCAGGCCCTTGCTAGCAAACAAATCCACTTGTCCTAACGCTGAACCCCCTAAACCCAGTGACATTCTCTCCTTTAGCTTCCAAAAAGTTCCGACTTCACTCATTAGAGCCCTAGTTAAAAAGTCAAACCAACCACCCTTTCAGCTGACCTCCTCCCTGCAGACTACCTGCAAAATGCTGCTGATGTTATAGCATACCCTGTTTCTATTTTGATAAACAGAACTATAACTTAAGCCTCTATCTGGAAAATATCATGTCATACCACTCCTCAAAGTAGGCAGCTCCATTGAGCTGTCAAACTATAGACCAATAGCTATCCTTTCCCCCTGGCTAAAATTATGGAAAAGTGTATCCATAAGCAACTCTTACACTACCTTATTCAACATAATCTTCTGGCCAAATCCCAGCATGGATTTAGACCACAGCACAGTACCACCTCAGCCCTCCTCTCCTTTTCTAATGTCATAAATTCCAACCATAACAACAACAAACTATCTTCTGCCCTGTTTCTGGATCTTTCTAAGGCCTTCGACATGGTTAACCACCAGCTACTCTTACTTACCCTAAATAAAATATCCCTAAATAACCATGCCATACAATGGTTTCACTCTTATCTTAGTGGAAGACAGCAGGCTGTTCTTTGGCAGGGCAAACTCTCCACCCTTCTCCCAGTTACCCTTGGTGTCCCTCAAGGCTCCATATTAGGTCCCCTTCTTTTGTCCCTCAAGGCTCCATATTAGGTCCCCTTCTTTTCTCCCTCTTTATCAATGACCTCCACACTGTAATCCCAGACGCAACCTGTATACAATATTCCAATGACTCCACCCTGATTTGCTCGGCCTCTACCCCTACAGATCTCCTTAGTTTAACCCAGAAAACCTTTAATGCAGTGGAAAACTGGATCACTAATCAACAGCTGATATTAAACCCTAATAAAACAAAGCTATTGCTCTTCTCCCCTACTTGCAAATCCTCTCAACCTTCGTTTACTATAACATCTAACAATGGGACCACAATCTCACCAGATATGTATACCAAACACCTGGGAGTAATAACAGACAACAACCTCAAATATTATATGCACGTAAACCAAACTATTAAAACCGTTAATAGAAGACTTGGCTCCCTATACAAAAACAAACCTTTTCTCACCCCCTCTAGCTAGGACTGCCATTGCCCATATCCATCTGCTTTCAAGTCTACTCTATGCCTCGCCAATACTCACTAACATGAACAAAACTGATCTCAGCAAACTCTCTAGCTGCTACAATCAAATTGCCAGGTTTGCCACAGGAACTCCTTTCAGGACACACCATTGTCAAAACCTAAACCTCTTAGGATGGCTAGAACATCCCAGGCTAATTCAATATAAATCAACTTACTGTAGTATTCAAGGTTATTAACCAACCAGAAAAAATGCCCTCCCTTAAAAACATTATCCATCCCTACAAAAATGCTGGGCCACTTCATTCCACTACGAAACTTTTGGTTCAATCTGTTAAAGCTAACTTTTAGTTATGTACTCACCATAACTTCAGATGTTTGGGATCCATCTCGCCTACATTCTGAATGATGGTTTGGGTTCGGAGCCGATCCCTCGGCTCCGACTCGGCACGCTTATGCCAAAGAGCGAAGTCTCTTATTGGCTGAGCTTACTATATCCCAGGATGCACCACTACCAGTCCCCCAGATCTAGTTTGTCCGCATACATGCACACACGCATACCCTGCTTATATAACATCGTCAGATGAAACAAGATAAAAAACAGTTGAGCTCAAAACCGTTCAATCTCTTCTGATCTGCAAGGCAGGGGGAAGGAGGGTGGGTATCAGGAATGTAGGCGAGATGGATCCCAAACATCTGAAGTTATGGTGAGTACATAACTAAAAGATGTTATGTGATCCTATCTCGCCTACATTCTGAATGATGGGACAGCGTCCCTAGCACCTGAATCCTGGGTGGCTCACTGGAAAACACTCCTGAGTACCGTGGAACCAAATGATGCTCGTCCTTTAGATGCCACATCCAATTTGTAGTGGGAAATGAAAGTGTGCGGGTTGGACCAAGTAGCCGCAGCACAAATTTCCGATATAGCGAGCTTGGAATGAAAGGCTATAGAAGTAGCCATAGCTCTGGTAGAATGAGCTTTGATAGATGATGTAAGTTGTTTATTCGAAGAAGAATAGGCCTGAATTATGCAATCTCTGATCCATTTTGAGATTGTAGCTTTTGTGATGGTTTGGCCCAATTTATTATCTGAGAAGGACACAAACAACTGGTCTGACTTACGAAGTTGCTGAGTCCTGTCTAAATAGAAGCGTAATTGCCTGTGAACATCCAATTTATGGAGAGTGTATTCTGCTTCATTAGAGAATTTTGGAAAGAAAACTGGTAGCTCTAGAGATTGTTGAAGACAGAAACTAGAACAGACTTTTGGGACAAAGGATGGATTAGGCCTAAGTGATACTCTATCCTTGTGGAAAATTAAGTACGGTGGTTTAATAGATAGGGCTTGGAGCTCTGAGACTCTTCTTGCAGAGGTAATAGCCACTAAGAATGCCGTTTTCCAAGACAGATATTTTAATTCACATGTAGCAGCCGGTTCAAAAGGGGGAGATGTTAATGCGCCCAGCACCAAATCAAGATCCCACGGAGGTGCCGGATGAAAAACTGGTGGTCTTAACAGACTGGCACCTTTAATGAACGTTTTGCATAGTCTGCTGCTCATCAAAGGAGGATCCGTGGATTCATGGAATTTAGAGATAGCAGCTAGTTGGACTTTAATAGTTGAGACAGAAGATCCCTGATTAAACAGGGATGTTAAGAATTTCAAAACCTCTGGGACAGGAGCAGTGATAGGGTCTAAGCCCTTGAGTTGAGCCCAGATAGCAAACCTCTTCCACTTACTGAGGTACAATTTGTTAGTGGTGGGTTTGTGGGCCGAAGATAAAATGTGAACAACTTCCGGTCTAGTGTGTGTCTTCTAACTAAAGTTGGAAGTGGAGGAGCCAAGCTGTCAATTTTAGAGATTGAAGGGACTGATGCCAATGTCCCGACTGATGGATTAGCAAATCCGGGATCAGGTCTAAGGTCCACGGATCGTCCACTGCATGCTTTTTCAGGTAAGGAAACCATATCTGACGAGGCCAGTATGGGGCAATCAGAATCATTGAAGACCCCAGTTGAGAAGCTTTTGAATAACTTTGGGAAGGAGTGGAATTGGAGGAAAGGCATAAAGTAGCCCTGTTGGCCAAGGTTGTGCTAGAGCATCCATGGCTGGTACTTCCTGATGTGGAATCAAGGAGAAGAACCTCTGGCACTTGGTGTTTTGTGGAGTTGCAAATAGGTCGCAGCACGGCGTCCCCATCTCTTGAAAACCTGGGCTGCTACTGTGCGGTTTAGAGACCATTCGTGAGGAGAGAGAATTGTCCTGCTTAATTTGTCCGCCAATACATTTGACTTTCCGGGATGTGGGTCGCTACCAAGAAGCGGTTGGTAGCTACAGCCCATTCCCACACTCTCATGGCCTCTCTGCAAAGGGGATACGATCTGGTCCCTCCTTGTTTGTTCAGATACCAAACCACCGACATGTTGTCTGTGTGGATGGCGATGATGCCCTGAGGAATAAACTTGTGTAAGGCCTGTAGGGATAGAAGCACAGCCCTCATCTCCAACACGTTGATGTGGAGAAGAGCTTCGTCCGGAAGCCAGGAGCCCTGAACTAGCCTGCCCAGACAATGTCCCCCCCACCCTATCTGGGAGGCATCTGTCGTCAGGGTAACCACTGGAGGGAGAACAAAGGGTTTTCCCTGATCCAAGTTGGATGTCTGAAGCCACCAGCGAAGGTCCCTTTTGCATATTTCCGTAATCATGATGTGATGATTGAGGGAAGATCCTGAAAGGACCATTGAGTTGACAAGAGCCACTGAAGAATCCTCATGTGTAATCTTGCTAGAGGAACTAAAAGAACCGTGGCAGACATTGAGCCTAAAACCTGTAGGACCATCCTGGCTGGGGCTTTGGATCTCGAGATTAGAGCTTGAACTTGGCCCTGTAAAGTTCGGATCCTTTCGGCAGGAAGAAGACGCGCATCAATCTTGAGTCTATCTCTGCTCCTATAAACTTTATGCGTTGAGAGGGCAGCAAGACAGACTTTGACCAATTGAATGTAATCCCTAGGGAAACACCCAGGAGATGGTGGCTTTGAGGTTGTCCATTAGTAGATGCCTGGTGGTGGCAGTCAGGAGCCAGTCGTCGAGATAGGGAAACACTTGGAATCCAAGACTTCTCAGGTGAGCCGTCACTACTGCCAAACACTTGGTGAACACCCTGGGGGCTGTGGTGAGACCAAAGGGCAGAGCACAAAATTGGTAATGACTGACTCCCAGGCTGAAGCGCAGATACCTTCTGGACGCCTGATGTATCGGTATGTGATAATAGGCGTCCTTGAGGTCTATGGAGCACATCCAAACATCCTTCTCCAACAACGGGAGAATGGATTGTAACGTGACCATTCGGAATTTGGATTTCGTGACGGATTGGTTCAGTCTGCTGAGATTCAATATTGGCCTCAGGTCCCCTGTCTTTTTTGGCACTAAAAAGAACCTGGAGTAATTTCCTGATCCGATCTGGTCTGTGGGGACCGGTTGGATGACTCCTTTTTCTAGCAGCTTTAAAGCTTCTGCGGCTGCTATTTCCCTTTGACTGGGTGGTGGGTCCGGGATTCTCTTGGACGGTGGGGGTGAGTATGTGAATGGGATGGTGTAACCTCCGGCAATGATCCGAAGCACCCATCTGTCCTGAGTGATTGACTCCCAGGCTTTTAGGTGCTTGGCAAAACGACACCCGACTGGCTCGAGCAGCACAGCCGGGCAATCCCTCATGATGTGTGGGAGGCTGAAGAGCCACGAAAGGACTCGCGGTCTCCAGAATTGCGGGGCCCTCTGCCGCCTCTGGGACGGCGTCTCCCTGAAAAATTTCCCCGTCCTCTGCCTCTGGACGAATCTTCCTGCTGTTGGGAGAAAAACTTGCGAGATTTGGAACCACATTTTCCCCTCCTTTAGCCTTGGGATAAGGCCGAAGGGAGTGGAATAACGGGCACCTACGGCAGATAAAGTTTTTCCCTCTTGCTCACAGCGGTAAGGGTGTCTTTCACCTTGGGTCCAAACAATGAGGACCCATCAAAGGAGCGTCGGCGAAGGAAGACTTGAAGGCCTCCAAGAACTGACACAAGCGGAGCCAGGCTTGTCTACGTGAGCCACGCCTGTGCCTGCGCTCTACCCGCCCTTCGGCCGCATAGGAAATGAGCCTCATGGACGAGTTAGAAATTGACGTAAGGATAGCCAACTGAGAGCTAACGGACTGGGCTAGCTGCTCAGGTAGGTTACCCGAGAGCGAATCTGACAACTCCTTGACCAGATCCCTCTGAAGCCTGGTAAAATGTGCCAAATAATTCAGAGACCTTAAGGTAAAGGCCGCTGAAGTCAGGGTGCGCTTCCGTACCTATCCATACTCCTAGACTCCTTATTAGGAGGATGGATGGACGTTGAAGCCTCTGCCACGTCCTGTTGTGTAGCAGATGCCACCACCATGGCATCTACAGCCACGCCTTTAGTAAGGAACTCCTTCTCGGGGAGCAGATAAAAATTTATTTGGACGAGAAGGGACTGGTTCCACGGTATCTGGATGTTCCCACGCCCGACAAACTAAATCCAGAAGCTCGTCAAGGGCGGAGACACCCAGGAGGCGGAGGGCTGAGCCCCAAAGGCCTTGAGGAGCACTGACTCGTCAGCAGAGGGGTTTGGATATCCAGCCGCCTCGTTGTTTGAGGATCTCTAAGATGTCTGCAAATGAGACATCATCCGAGGACGACTGGGACCCCTCTGCATCATCCATATCAGTGTCCGATGTAATAGACTCGGGGAGTCCACGTGCTTCCTCTTGCACGATCTCTTCCTTGGGGTTCCTCTGAAGACAACTCCGAAGAACCCTCAGGAGGAGGGAACCCCACTGGGGTAACCTCAGGCCTCGGGGCTCCGCTGGCTACGGACAGGGAACTGCCAAAGACCCAGTCTCCACGCCCAGGAAGGTGCTGGTAAAACCGGAGAGATGGCGAAGAGGACTTGGCCAAGGCACTCCTCATGGCCCTGAAAGCCGGACCCCAGAATCCTGGGAGTGTCCGGACTCGAGCCGTGATAGCCGACGGAAGTCCCGCAGCCAAGCACCGAGGGAGGCTCGGAACCGAAAGCATAGGTCCCAAACATCACCCCCGGGTCCAGCCGAAGAAGTCCGCGTACTAAACTCGGACCCGAAGGCCCGGGTTGGAGTAAGGGTCGGAGCCGACCCTGAGATCTCCACCGGCTCCAACAGCACCTGCTCCGACGGAGCCGAAGCGGTCGGAGGAGGAATGGCAACGGGGTGGGCCAAGGTCATCGGCTCCGAAACCAGCTGGGTCGGAACCGAAACAAATTTTGGAAGACTGGGGACTGGAACAGTCTTTGGAGCACCCTGTCTATATCAGAATCCGACATCCTCAAGACCGAGAGGAAACAGAACGGGTTGAAGGCCTCTCCATCGGCCCCAAAGGGCTAGGGGACCGGCTCCGAGGCGACTCGATGAGTATCGGCGCCGAAGGAATACTCACAGCAGATTCCATCGGTGCCGAGGTAGACTTCGGCGCCGAGGAGGAAGTGTCTGAGCGGGCGACCCTTGTCGGCTCCGAGAGCAGTGGAGCCGACGAAGGTGACCCGCCTCTCGATGCCCCAGCCATCGGCTCCGAAGCCAGAGGAGTCGATACTGGTGGCATCGAGGCAGACCGTTCCAACCTCGGCTCCGATGTCTTTGGAGCCGAAGGAGAGGCCTGCCTAAGTTTCTTGGCAGTCGGATCCGACGGACTGGTCGGAACCGAAGCTCTTTTCTTCTTGGCCGGAGCAGGAGAGGATGCCAAGGCTTCTTCAAAGGAAGGTTTAACTAACCCTTTAAGAATCAATTTATTTTTCCTCTCCTGGAGGACCCTTGAGGAAAAAGCGTGACATACACTGCATGACTCCTGCAAGTGCTTTGCCCCGAGACAATATACACAGAGCGAATGATCGTCTGTGATAGACATTTTAAACCCGCATTTCGAACATTTTTTAAAGCCCGAAGGCCTAGGGGTTTGAGACATGATGTTACACAAATTTAGTCACTGACAGGAAAGTAAATCACTAAAGTCTTACTGATGATAAAGCTAAGCTTACAGTAATAGCTTAATGCACACACTTCCTGTAAAAAAGAACAGGGAACTCTAAACCAACTATAAATTTACTAGAGACCCTGTAAGTAATTAAGGTTGATAGTCCGGGAAGGCCCTGGATGGAGGGGGGCCGAAAACAAACTCAACCCAATCACACACAACAATTTTACATCCAAATCGTACACAAAGTTAGCGATAGCCGTTAAAACAGCTTTTGTGAGCAAAAACAGCAAAAAACTGACAGAAAAGTTAGTTAATAAAAACTACTCAGCCCAGCCAGCTCGAGACCACGTCTTCGCAGGGAAGCGGCAAACGAGATCTGGGGGACTGGTAGTGGTGCATCCTGGGATATAGTAAGCTCAGCCAATAAGAGACTTCGCTCTTTGGCATAAGCGTGCCGAGTCGGAGCCGAGGGATCGGCTCCGAACCCAAACCATCATTCAGAATGTAGGCGAGATAGGATCACATAACATCAACCTATCTGCAGAATCTTTGCTTGCAAATTCAGTAGGCAAAACCTGTCTGACCTTACTCTGAACCCCTGATCCCATCTGACCTTACTCTGAACCCCTCCCTTAATCAGTTCAAAAAAATCTAAGCCAGTATTTTAAAACTCACTTGTTATGTCCTTGCTCTAACCCTGACTATAGCCTCATCTACTTCCATATGCCTGCAATTTTTATTCACAGCGATTTACCTCTTACATTAAAAGGTTTGAAAAGAGAAACTGTAACATCTTTGCAGATACTCTGTATATAGCTGCACCTATAGGTTTGAAAAGAGAAACTGTAACATTTTGTATATATTTCTGAATATAAACTGTATTCTTCATAGGCTTGAAAGTGAGACTGTAACTTGTATGTTAATACAATATGCTTGTGCATATACTGTAACTTGCTTGTCTTTATCTGCTTGTAAGTTTGGGGCTTTTCTCTCCGGGCCTCCGCTGAAAATGTACATGTATCCAGTCAGACTATCCCGGTCAACAAATGTAAAATAAAATAATATGCTTTAAAATTACAAGCAGTGCACTAACAAAACTAAACAACTATTCTCCAGCTACAACAGACCAAGATAATGCATTTATTAAAACTACTGTGAAACATCAAAATGAACAGTATTTACAGTAAAACAACTTTAAATCATACCCTGCCACCAAACTTGCAACTTACAGGGGATACCAGCTAGGTGCCACCAACCTAAAGAGAATAGTTATCTCTACAGATGCTAGCTTCCCATTTCCCATTTTCAACTTACAGTATCTCGATCTCAAAGTCCAGCAACTGGAAGGTAGTCCTGAAAAGGGAGCAAAAGTGGGCGATGGCAGGCACCTGCTCCCATGACTGAATCTCTGCCACAGACACCTTATACAAGTCCTCAGACATTTTCTTCACACCACACTGACTGTGTGAGCAGCTTTCCACTTGGCTAACCTCACAAATGTTAAATTCCATGTAGCAGCAATGAACATTAAATTACGCACGGTAGGAAAGATGCACATACAGATACAATGACGCACATATGGATGCAACTCATAGGAAGGCAGTGTTTGGATAACTGACATTTCAGATAATAGATGCTCTACTGTACCTTTTGATTTTGGGGTGTATACTGTTCACATGTAGCAACAGTTTTGCCCATGTGGGTTTTCTAATCAGGTCATTATTTAACATGGAATCATTTTCTTTTTTGTAAATAGTGACATCCAGAAATTCTACATTTTCAAAGCTGTAGTGGTTAGTGAAATGCAGGAAATTTGTGGAATTTTCAGTGTAGCCAAAAAAAAAAAAAACAACTCCTTAAGCTTGCCTGTTGAACTGTATCACAAGATGAAAATATCATTGGTAAGGCGATAACAGTTCATATGTGGGAAGCATAGTTCTTAACCAGCCAGGGACAAATCCCAAAGTAATCAGGGACACTATTCAAATATTAGTTCTATTACCCAGAGACATGGACAGGAAAATAGAATGTTAATTAGTATACATTTTCAGAAGTTAAAGAAGTCTATAACTCTATTTGTGATTCACCACCTTTTCTCCTCAAGTCACCAGTCTTGGGTAGGGTTAAGAGGTTCAGAGATGAAAGCAGAGTCAAAATCAAGGACAACTGAGATTTATAATGGGAAGTACTCAGAGCTGTAAATGGTATTTTCTTCCCACTTGGTTAAAGCTATGTTTGCCAGGCTTGTGGCCATTGTTTCTCCCATGGCTATTTCTGTTTGTTTATACCACCTCCGGTTAAAATGAAAGTAGTTATTTTTTAATTATTGTGTCCAAAAGCTCACCTATTGCATGTATTTCTCTGGGGTTGGTGGACATTCTTTAACTGTTTGGCTGCCTAACTGCAGTACGTAAATGGAAACATTGTATAAAGTGCTTCCACATTAATGTTGACTAGTATAATGTCTGGCTTGATCCTTTCTTTCTTTCGGCTTTTCCTGCTTAGGGGTCGCCACAGCGGAACTCCGGTCCACTAACGATTGGCAGTGGATTTTTATGGTGCTGAGTTGTCAGCCTGACGCCCAACTTCAAAGAAGGCACACTCATTCATACATGCACCTACCTGCATGTCTTTCGATATCACTCGACCACGGGGAGGAACTGCAGACGTGACACAGAAGGTGCTCCAGCCGAGAATCGAACGGGAGAACCTCTTGCTGTGAGGCGACAACGCTAACCGCTGCACCACTGCTACAGTATTATTCCCTTTGGAAGACAAAAATTCACTACAGTTTGCATTATTGACAACACCCTTTTGTCTAATGAAAAACTCATTAGCAATCTGGGCACCTGAGTAGCTAGTTCCTCTTCTTTGTTCATTACATAGCAACATAGCAACATAGCAACTGCAGTCAGGAAGTCCTATATATCGTAACTAATTGCTAAATCTAGTTCATTTAGATCCAAGGAAGTGATTGTTCTCCCTTTATTCAGCTCTGGTCAGACCCATTTTAGACTGTGGTAGCTCCCTTTGGTATGTACTTCAACTAGACACATCAAAAAACTTCTAAGGCCCTAGAGATTCTTAACAAAAAAAATGTATATATATCTGGTCTCGGGAACCTCACTTACCAGGAAAGGCTAGAAGCCTTGCTGTGTACTCTGTGTCCTGCAAACTCCTGAAGGGAGACTTGTGCCTTGCTTACCACTCCATTAGAGATCTTGTTATCCTTGATCTCCTTTTTCTCAAGTAAGCCAAACAGTGGAGTCAATTCCAGATCCAGTGATCTCAATGTTTGTCAGTAAATAAATAAAGCATTGTTGTGATATGTTTATGACCCAGTGTTTTCCCCTGCTCAGGAATAGATCTCCTTTTCAATTTATGCAGTGTGACTCAGTATCTTCACTTATATGAAATCTGGACAACTGGATGGCTACCTTCAAATTCACACTTAGACTAACTGGCATCACCCTCCTTGAAAACGAGGTAAAATCTGAGGGGTGGGTATTTCACAAGGTGTACTTGGTCGTTAGACTGATTAACCTTGTAGTGCCTTTGATCTTGTGGGTCTTTCTTCTTCTTTCGGCTGTTCCCATTAGGGGTCACCACATCAGATAATCTGTTTCCATTTCTTCCTGTCCTCTGCATCTTGTCTGTTACACAAACCACCTTCATGTCCTCTCTCACCACATCCATAAACCTTATCTTAGGCCTTCCCCTTTTCGTCTTACCTGGCAGCTTCATCCTTAGCATCTTTCTCCCAATATACCAAACATCCCTACTTGGCACATGTCCAAACCAATACAATCTCGCTTTGGTTGTTGTTTGTCTTTCAGCTTTTTCCCGGTAAGGGGTCGCTACAGCGGAACTCCAGTCTGCTAATGATTGGCAGTAGATTTTTACGAAACGCCGAGGTGCCAGCGCGACACCCAACCTTCAACGAAGGCACACCCATTTACGCACACATGTCTTTCGAATGCTACCCAACCGCGGGGAAGACATGCAGACTCCATACAGAAGGCACTCCCAAGCCAAGCTGAGAATCGAACGGGAGAACCTCTTGCTGTTAGGTAACAACGCTACCGCGTTTGGTAATTTTTTGAAAATCTGTGGTCTCTTCAAATATATCACAATGCCAATTTGAGAGCAAAGTAAATAAATAATAATAAGTACAGTCAGATTATCTGCTGCCTTTGTGTTAATATATATATTGCCTTCAGCTTGGCATTAACTAGTTTATACCATTCTCTTCAGTAAATAATTTTACAATCAGTCAAACTGATAGTTCTCGCATCTATGATTTACTCAAATGTTTCATTCAGAATTGTATCTCCAGCCAGAACTTATCACTGCAGTATTGCTTCAATCATTCCATAACAAAAATAAAACATTACATTTGTCATGCAAGCACATATTTTCTTCCAGTTCATTCTCTCCTTTTTCACTCTTGTTGTTTTACAGCCTTACTAGGCAACTTCACTCAGTGAAAGCAGTGGTCATCCAAAGTTCAGTACTGTGATGCATCACTTCCCAGCTTTGTTGAATATTATCTGAAATAAACTCCCATTAGGCATTAAAAGCTGCAACTCCAGAAGTCATTTAAAAAATAAAGTACTTGTTTTCTTGTAACCCACAACTGCCAAGTAAATCACCAAGGTAAAATTTCAATTAAATATTTAAATAACCATTCATATAGTTTTCCAAGTTCTCACTTTTACCATTAATGATCTAAGGGCAGTACAGTGGTTGCATCCAGGGCCAGCCTTATCCCAACTGAACCTATTTGGCCTAATAGGGCTCTGCACTAGGCTAAAACAGGGTTGTTATGCCTTATGTGGCCCACAAGAGTTGTCTGAGAAGCACTACAGCAAAGTGCATGACATTTCTCTTTTTGTAGTCTTGACTCTGCAGTAGTTACAAGTCTCTTTAGTGAAGCAAACTACATTTCCCTTTATACCGTGTAATAGTAACTAGTCTAGTAAAATGAGCACTACAAATTTCTTGCCATTTATGTGACTCAAAGCATAGTTATTTGCAAGTAGTCACTGCTGCTGTGTGTTCAAAGAGTTTTCAATCCAAAACTGTGGTCAAATTAACCATCTAGTTCTGTACATTATTTTAAATACAGCCATGGAAGGTTATAAGACAAGGTTTAATTTAAAGACTGGTAAATATATAGGTTCTTAATAAGCTTATGGCCAAAGGAAACCATTAAGAAGCAAAATCCCATCACCCAATACTGGTGGGAAAGAAAGTGCCCCTCCCCCCCTTTTAACTAGACTTTTTGGTGAAAATTTGTGATCACCCATCCAGTCATCCACACTGGTTTTAAAGGTTACTAGGGAAAGTAATCTACTTGACACTGACAAGCAAGCACAGTCTATTCAAGAAATGGAGGGATACACTAGGTTAGGTATCAGTCACATTGTATAGTGTTGTTGATGTAATAGTGTAGGTTTAGGTGTCTAGATTGTGTGTTCATTTTACCACTCATCTTTAGGTGAAGGAGTTCAAAGTGTGCTTGGTTATTCACGGCTTGAAAAGCTAAACGGAGATCACCCCTCAGGAATCTGTATGACACTAAGTAAAGAGACACAGGTTTAGTCTGTCAGAGTAGCTAAGGGGACTGAGGCCTGAGATCTTTTTGGTGAAGAAAGATTTAGGTCTATCAAGCTGGTTTAGATGCTTGGCAAGGTACATGCTGCAGGGGGCACTGTATTCAATAACTGACCTAATAAGGAATGAATAAAGTTGAACTACAACTTCTTTGGACCTTGAAGAGACACTACAAAGGATAAGCTGTGCAAAGTAAAAGGATTTTTAACCATGGTCTGGTTAGTGTTTTCTACAGCACCTCCCAAAGACAGTTGTGTGTTTAGACTACTTAACATACCAAAACAGGCTGACAGTCTACTTTTGTTTTAACATGTTTTATGACAAAAATAAAATAATAAAATATTATGTTGTTTTTAATACACAGTGACAGCATGTATTTTTGACACCCAAAATAATCTTAAGTCCAACAGGGTAGCAGGTGGAGGGGGTTGTGGCGTCAGCTGGGGACCCCTCCAAAATGGTTGAAATTGGGCCCCACAATTGCTAAAGCTATCTTTGGTTGCATCATAGAAAGCTACCTATTGGCTGGTGGGTCTTCTCCCTGTTGCTTGAATCATACATTCTTCCACTGCATAAGGGTGGGAACTCCACTGATTTCTCAAGCTTTAAGTCAATTGCAATACTCTGTCCTTTATTCAGAATTCTATAAAAACGTAACAATACACAACTTCTTCAATACCTCCTTGACCATTAGCTTTTCACCCCCAATTCAACATGGCTTTCACCCAGGACATAGTACTATAGTACCCTTTTCAACTTTGTTAGCACCATTAACCAAACAGGAAACAATGGTAGCCTGGTTTTTGCCTTATTTCTTGACTTATGAAAAGCTATTTCAACAGCTATCTTCTGTTGGTCTCAGCCTGATTCCAGCATTAGTTCATCAGCTACCTATCGGACTGACAGCAGTTTGTCAAATGGCAAAGTGCCCATTCTGTGTTCCTACCAGTCCTTAGTGGGGTCCAACAAGGATCTACTCTGGCTACCCTGCTTTTTTAATATTGTCAATAACAACCTCCATACTGCATTCAAACATGGCTCCTTAACCTAATATGCCAAAGAGTTGACCCTCATATGGTCTGCCAAACTCTGTCCCATCTTCAACCTAAAACCCAGCAATCTTTTACCTGCACTTAATCCTGGCTTGATAAATCTGAGCTACTGCTAAAGCCAAAGAAAACAAAGCTACTGCTACTCCTTCCCAAACACAGGGCCATCTTCACGGTTACCTAAATAACACACACACACACACACAAAACAATCTTCCACCTTCACCACCTGTACTCTCTACATCCTCACCATTCCTCTAGCCTCCCTCTCATTCACACACATATTCTGTCTTAGTCCTGCTGAACTTCATTCCTCTTCTCTCTAGAGCATATCTCCACCTCTCTAGGGTCTCCTCCACCTGTTCCCTACTCTCACTACAGATCACAATGTCATCTGCAAACATCATAGTCCATGGGGACTCCTGTCTGATCTCTCTCATCTGTCAACCTGTCCATTACCATTGCAAATAAGAAAGGGCTCAGAGCTGATCCTTGATGTAATCCCAGCTCCACCTTAAACGCATCCGTCATTCCCACCGCAGATGTCACCACTACCCTCATAAAATTCCTGTACCACTCTTACATACTTCTCTGACACTCCTGACTTCCTCATACAATACCACAACTCCTCTCGGGGCACCCTGTCATATGCTTTCTCTAAGTCCACTAAGTCACAATGCATCTCCTTCTGACCTTCTCTGTACTTCTCCATCAACATTCTCAGAGCAAACATCACATCTGTAGTGCTCCTTCCTGGCATGAAACCATACTGCTGATCACAAATCATCACCTTCCTTCTTAACCTAGCTTCCACTACTCTTTCCCATAACTTCATTCTGTGATTGAGCAATTTAATCCCTCTGTAGTTACTACAGCTCTGCACATCACCCTTATTCTTAAAAATCGGTACCAAAACACTTTTTCTCCATTCCTCAGGCATCCTCTCACTTTCTAAGATTTCATTAAACAATCTAGTTAAAAAATCCACTGCCATTTTATCTAAACACCTCTCTGCTTCCACAGGTATGTCATCTGGACCAACAGCCTTGCCATTCTTCATCCTCTTCATGGCTATCCTTACTTCCTCCTTGCTAATCCACTGCACTTTGTTATTCACTATCCGCACATCATCCAACCTTCTCTCCCTCTCATTCTCTTCATTCATCAGCCCCTCAAAGTACTCTTTCCATCTGCTCAACACACTCTCCTCACTTGTGAGTACATTTCCCTCATTATCCTTTATCACCCTTACCTGCTGCACATCTTTCCTAGCTCGGTCCCTCTGTCTAGCCAATCGGTATAGTTCCCTTTTTCCCTCCTTAGTGTCCAACCTTTCATACAACTCTTCATACGCCTTATCTTTAGCCTTCGCCACCTCTCTCTTTGCCAAGCACCTCATCTCCTTATACTCCTGTCTACTTTCTTCATCTCTCTGACAATCCCACTTTTTCTTTGCCAACCTCTTTCTCTGTATACTCTCCTGTACTTCCTCATTCCACCACCAGGTCTCCTTGTCCTCCTTCCTCTTTCCAGATGTTACACCAAGCACCTTTCTAGCCATCTCCCTTACTAGCTCTGCTGTAGTTACCCATCTATTTGGTAACTCTGCACTGCCACCCAATGCCTGTCTTAACTCTTCCCTGAACTCCACCTCACAATTACCCTTTTTTAATTTCCACCATTTGATCCTTGGTGCTGCCCTCAGACTCCTCCTCCTCTTCTTGATCACCAATGTCATCCTATAAACCACCATCCTATGCTGCCTAACTACACTTTCCCCTGTCACCACTTTACATTCTCCAATCTCCTTCAGACTGGCCCTTCTACATAAGATATAATCCACCTGTGTGCATCTTCCTCCACTCTTGTATGTCACCCTATGCTCCTCCCTCTTGTTAAAACACATATTCACCACAGCCATGTCCATCCTTTTCGCAAAATCCACTACCATCTGACCTTCTGCATTCCTTTGCTTAACACCATACCTACCCATCACTTCCTCATCCCCTCTGTTCTCTTCACCAACAGCCCATTGAAATCTGCTCCAATCACCACTCTCTCACCCTTGGGTACAGTCATCACCACTTCATCCAACTCGCACCAAAATGTTTCTTTCTCATCCATCGCACACCCAACCTGTGGAGCATATGCACTAACAACATTCCTCATTACACCATCAATTTCCAGCTTCATAAACATCACTCTGTCCAACACTCTTTTCACCTCCAAAACACTCTTAGCATACTTTTCCTTTAGGATAACCCCTATGCCATTTCTCCTCCCATCCACACCATGATAAAACAATTTGAGCCCCCCTCCGATACACCTAGCCTTGCTCCCCTTCCATCTGGTCTCTTGCACACACAATATACCAGCCTTCCTTCTGTCCATCATATCAGCTAGCTCTCTCCCTATACTGCCAACATTCAAAGTTCCGTCCCTCACTACCACAGTCCTAGCCTTTACCTGCCTTTGGGCATGCCTTCCCCCTCTTCTCCTCCTTCGGCCAACAGTAGCCCAATTTTCGCCAACAGCACTGGTGGCGGTCATTGTTAAGCCCGGGCCTTGGCCGATCTGGTATGTATAGCTGTACTGTTGTCCGCATGCATGATCTGGCAAAATTTTACGCTGGATGCCCTTCCTGACGCAACCCTCCCCATTTATCCGGGCTTGGTACCGGCACAAGGAAATGCACAGACATCTTGATGGGTGGTTGTTTTCCTCTAAAGCTAAACCTTCCCCCTAATACAGTAGGAGAGCTCAACTGAGGAGATTACAATGCCCATGTCTGGGCTGTCACAACACACTTCTGTTCACTTAGAATGGAACTGAGAAGTACAGCTAATTCTGAGGGACTTCAGTAAAAGAATCCTTTACTGCTGCACGGTACTTCTTACAAATGTGCTTCCTAGTGATGTCTTATACATTCTGTGCAAAACGTTTACAGAAGTATCAATTAAATTGATGAGATAACACAGTTGATTTAAAACATTTGACTTTGATCTGCTTCAGTTTTTTCTCAAGTTGCTCCTCCCATATCCCTACCCTCAGCTAGCAACAGTGCCATATTTCCTACCTTGCAAGGATCCGCTAATTTGTCAGCTTTGCATGACAATGCATATCAAACAGAGATTAGTCTACAGTCTGTCTGGTGTGCCAATAAAAGTGCTTTCTAATCTTTCCCCTTACATTTATCATCTGAATAGCACTTTCACAGTAAACAATGTAACAAAATGCTTGTATCAATCCTTAATATAAATGTGTTTTAAGTTCTCCTGCAACCATGCCTGAAACATACACAGATTTTTATTGATTTTGGCTGCTCCGATATGGATATGTCTGAAAATTAATTATCTGATAATCAACCAAAGAATAAGCTTATTTGCTTTACATAACAATGCAGTCCTCTGCCTTGTCACCTCTTAGTCAGGCCAGTGATGTTTCCTCACATTTGCCAGTGCTACTTAGTAGGTACATATTCATTCATGTCTTGCTTTTTTGATGAAGATTAATATATTCCTTCCTTCACACAGTGTAATAATGCCTAACACAGTGTGCATACTTTTTCTATCTCAATGTCAGTAGTGTTAGCCAGTGCACAATGATTGCCACAACAAACTTTTGCATTCACTGTTATTCCAAATTTCTCACATTTCCTTCTAAAAATATATACAAATGGCTATCTCAGCCAAAATAAGTTGCACAGCTGACAATTTGCAGTTGACTAAGTAGCAATTTCAATATCTAATGTAATTCTTCATTTATTTTTTTCCACTTAGGAATACTGCACTTTTTTCACAGTGCTCATCAGAGCTGTTGTCATAGTTGTCTGAGATTGGTACAGCTCTACCTGGCTTTTTTTTTTTTTTTTTTTACAAAACTAAATTCATACCTACTCACAGATCTCTTACCATAGATGCTTACAGAATAACCATACATGTTATTTAAGCATTTGTCACATTGTTCAGCTCTGCAATTCCAACACATTGTTCATATTTCCATTAATGATTCAAATCAAGTATTGAGCTATACATATACAGAACCAGCTCAGCACATTGCCATTCCATTGCATCCTTGTGAACATATGCCTCAAATTCCATGTCTAACAATTCAAGGTAACCAAGCAGGTAAATAATAATAACACAGAGACTTCAGATGGACTAAATGGCCGCAGCCATGTGTTTATTGCCAATCATTGTCAATGACTTTTTCTCTAATAGAAGCCAATTATTATGAGATGTGCGCAAGGCAGGAATATCAGGGAGGCCATTTATTTCTTTCATAGCATTCTCCTAAACCTACAGGACAACTGACAGCACTGTCAATATCCGGCCCTTTTTACCCATTTCATAACAACTTTTTCCACAGTTCATCACAATTCTTCTGGGCCGCCTTACAATCTGCCAAGGGGGCCATTGCCGGGCTGATAAGTCCCCTGGCAACAATCCCTTGGGGCTGTCTGGCCTGCGGAAGGTCCAGCTGAAGAGTCCTGTGACCCCCCCCCTCCACTTACCTTGGCCTCCCTTACCTTTCCTGCCTTCCACTTACATGACTGTGACAGACTATCCTGACCTATCTATCTTACCCGGAGGAGAAGGTGAAAACCTGAAAAAAACCATTGGGAAAAACAGGAAATTCCTTCTCGACCCCTAATGCGATCGCCTTGTCGGTCACCAGGTTCCTTGAGTACCTTATCTGACCCTAAACTGACTGGTAACAACCCCCTGCTTTTACGAGGGGGTGGGTTGGGTGGGACAAGCTGTCCAGGTAAGGATCAAGAAGACTGATTTGGTTTGTTCCCAGCCTTTTCAATCCTTCCTCTAGCCAGCCCATCCCACCCTACCCTCCTACCTATCCTGGCCCTACCTGAACCCCCCCCACTGAAACCTGAGTCCGAGCTGACCTGCCTCAGACAAATGGCAGCTTGCTGCTATTTGGCTTGCAAGCTGTTGTTATCTGAGATTGGTACAGCTCTACCTGTCTTTTTTTACAAAACTAAATTCATACCTACTCACAGATCTCTTACCATAGATGCTTACAGAATAACCATACATGTTATTTAAGCATTCGTCACATTGTTCAGCTCTGCAATTCCAACACATTGTTCATATTTCCATTAATGATTCAAATCAAGTATTGAGCTATACATATACAGAACCAGCTCAGCACATTGTCATTCCATTGCATCCTTGTGAACATATGCCTCAAATTCCATGTCTAACAATTCAAGGTAACCAAGCAGGTAAATAATAATAACACAGAGACTTCAGATGGATTAAATGGCCGCAGCCATGTGTTTATTGCCAATCATTGTCAATGACTTTTTCTCTAATAGAAGCCAATTATTATGAGATGTGCGCAAGGCAGGAATATCAGGGAGGCCATTTATTTTTTTCATAGCATTCCCCTAAACCTACAGGACAACAGACAGCACTGTCGATATCCGGCCCTTTTTTATGTATCATACCCATTTCATAACAACTTTTTCCACAGTTCATCACAATTCTTCTGGGCCGCCTTACAATCTGCCAAGGGGGCCATTGCCGGGCTGATAAGTCCCCTGGCAACAATCCCTTGGGGCTGTCTGGCCTGCGGAAGGTCCAGCTGAAGAGTCCTGTGACCTCCCCCCCCCCACTTACCTTGGCCTCCCTTACCTTTCCTGCCTTCTGCCACAGAAGGGAGGAAAGTTCCTCCCTTCAGCCAGCACATCTCAATCTACTCTAGGTGAATGCTCTTCAGAGCCAGACCTGCCTGTAATTCCCTGTAAAATACCTGTGAACCTTCTTCCGATAAATTAACCCCATCTTTCTCATACCTGTCCGGCCACCAGACCCGAATGCCAGGGTGGGGAATGTACAACCCCTTAATGGCCTTTAAAATCTTATCCATAGAATTATTAATTCTCCGTCTCATTCTTTCCACAGCTTTTATGGACCTAACCCCTTTCCATCTTTTTCTCTGTACCACTTCTGACCAACAAATAATGGCGTGTGGCCAGCATTCATGTATGCAATTAATTTCCCGTACCATAGAACTAATTAAATCTTGTATTGGTTATTGACCAATATCATTGCCCCCTAGGTGTAACACGATGGCTGCAGGAGGTTTACCACTTCTCGCTGCTTGTTGCATTACTGTACTAAGCTGGTGCCACCGCATTCCTGACACCCCATACCAAACTGTTTTGCCTGAAGCTCTCTTTGGAAGGATAAGCCTGGCCTGCTCTGCACCCAGAGGTGGAGTCTCCGAACAAAAGAATGGCCAACTATCCAGATGTATTTCTGTTCTGCAGATGTGTCTGCTGAAATGCAGTTAACAAGAGTTAGAGTTCTTTACACCTTACATAACTTTTATAAGCCTTGGATTTCCACCTACCCATCCTCATAATGTCAGCCTGTGACGCCCCCATTGCATGTGCGTATGAGGTTACACCTATCTGAAAAGAATGCAATGTATACCTACTTGTGTCCAAGCCCATCAACTTAACTGCCTGCTTTAAAACTGCTCTCACCTGATAATGTGTAAGTGGTTCACCTTGCTGATGGCAGAAAAATGGACCACATAATACACCCCTATAACTCTGGTACTCCAGTATCACTTTAGTCACATTCCATTCTAATCCCTCTGGGGTAACTACTCTTACCCATTGACCTCTGCCTTCTTGATCAGTTTTAGATTTTGCCAAATAAATCCAGGTGTCATCACCCAGCACATGTACATGTTCTAAAGGCAGTACTGTCCCCTGGCTTTTCTTGCTCGTTTGGACAATTTCTGACCATCTGAATGCCCCACAAAAAGCCAGAAAAAAGGCAGCTTTAAATAATGACACCTCATAAGAAAAGAAACAAACCTCTGAAACAGCAATCCATAGCTTGCTTAATACAGCTGGACCTATGGGGTACCTCTTATCAAGCCACTTGGGTGTTTTCCTCCCCCAACCTTTAAACATTGCGCGTACTTGGAAAGTGTTAGCTAGATTCTTCAAACCCAAAGCCTGATGAAACCAATTCAAGGCTGACAATGAGCTTCTCGCTCTGCCCAGACTCCAACATTTTTCTTTCATCACCATGATGTAAGACCTGATTTGGTGAGGTGGAATAGGCCAAATGGATTCCCAACCTCTGGCTATTCTGGTGTGCAAGAACTGCTGTATACATTTATTGTATCTTACCCTTGTTCTTCCACTGAGAGAATTACACATTAGCAACCATTCTCGTCTGTCCATAAGGCCCATAATTGAACTGGCACTGGTGTCGGAGAAGGACTTGCCCTTGGGGCCAGCGACCGGAAACGGGGCCACTGCAAACGAGAAAGGGAATCTGCCAATGAGTTATCGATGCCGGGAATGTGTTGTGCCTTAACTGTCACATTAAATGTCAAGCACTTAAATGTAAAATATCTCATCATCCTACCTAATACCTCTTTTCCCCCCAGCTGACTGTTGACTATATGCACTACACTATTGTTGTCAGAACGCAACCAAACCACTCTGTCTTTCATTTGTGCTCCCCAAATTTCCAATGCCACCACTACTGGGAAGAATTCCATATCTGCGATTGAAATGTCTACCCTGTTTTTCACTCGAGTCGGCCAGGCCATGCTGAACCAGTGATCTTGAAAATAACCCCCAAAGCTAATTCCCCCCGCTGCATCTGTAAACAACTGAGCAAGAGGTAGATGGTCTCTCTCCTGCCAAATTGCTATCCCATTGTAGTTTGATAAAAAACTCCACCACACACCTAGATCCTCCTTCATACCTTGTGTGATCCTAATCCGGTGGTGTGGCTTTGTGCACCCTGACCCCTTAGCAGCTAAGCGCCTCATAAATGAGCACCCTACAGGAATCACTTTGCATGCAAAATTCATTAACCCTACTAATTCTTGTAACTGTTTAAGGGTTATCTTATTCTGTATTAGCACTTGACTTAAGGGTAGCCGTAATTTCTGCACCTTGTCAATAGGAAGCCTGCACTGACCATTCAAGCTATCAATCTCTATACCCAGGATAGCCAATCTGTTCGTCAGGCCCTCTGTTTTATCCATTGCTAGCGGCACCCCTAACTCCTTGCAAATCTGTTGAAATGTATCCAATGCTTATTGACATTCCCCTATGTCCTCCTTCCCAATGAATAGAAAGTCATCCAAATAATGAACAACTCTGTCTTCCCCTACCCACTGAGCCACCAACCAGTGTAGGAAGGAACTGAATTTCTCAAAAGTAGCACATGCTATTGAACAACCCATAGGCATGCATTTATCCATGTAATACTGGCCTTCGAATGCCAAACCTAACCACCCTTGGTCTTTAGAAGCAATGGGTAAAAGTCTGAAAGCAGACTCTATGTCAGCTTTTGCCTTAAGGGCCCCTCTTCCCTTCACCTTGACTTTCTTAACCGCTTCATCAAAGGAAGCATAATGCACTGATGTCCCTATCCCATTTATGTAATCATTTACTGAATTCCCCTGCAGACAGGATAAGCGGTGAATGAGCCGAAATTCACCTGGCTTCTTTTTGGGTACTACGCCAATAGGAGAAACCTTAAATGCTCTTCTTGGTGTGCATGGAAATGGGCCTGCCAGTCTGCCCGCTTCAAATTCTTTATTTATCTTTTCTCTGACTATGTCCGGGTAGGGATCAAGAAGACTGATTTGGTTTGTTCCCAGCCTTTTCAATCCTTCCTCTAGCCAGCCCATCCCACCCTACCCTCCTACCTATCCTGGCCCTTCCTGCCCCCCCCCCCCCCCCCACTGAAACCTGAGTCCAAGCTGACCTGCTTCAGACAAATGGCAGCTTGCTGCTATTTGGCTTGCAAGCTGTTGTTACTTGCTTCTTGACACTATGACAACATAGCCACGCATCAGATGTTCATTCCAAGCATTACAGCAGGCAGATGTACCACTGTTCTAAAGAGTATAAATGATCCATTGAGCTTTGACAGGCCCTCTTCATAGGATCATAGGAGGTTACTAGGGTATTGGCCCTGAGGCCCTTATAAGCCTAGCCAAGAGTTTAACCCATGTTTAGACAAATCAGCATCCAATGCCCCTGTCCAGCAGGGACATGGGTGGAATCCCAAGGATATATTTTGTGTTTCCTATCCAGTTATACACGTTGCACTTAAAAAGGAGTAAAGAGGTACTCTGTTTGATGTTGAGAGGGAGTCTATTCCATAGATTGGGAGTCTCTGGGACACAAATCTGTCCCGCCAACAAGTCTTGATGTCAAAGACCAGGTTGAGGCTGTGCGTGCGGGTTACTTGAGTGGAACTTGACTTGCAGATATGCAGCAGTCCCATCAAGGTGGGGTCTGTGAATGCCTTGTATGCCAGACAGAAGTCACCTCTGAGGAGTCTGTATGAAACAGAGTAGAGGGATAGAGCTTTTAACCTGTGTATGGTAGATGTTTGAGGCCCTGGATTCTCCTGGTGAGGAACCTCTGTGGTCTCTCCAGCTGCTGCATGTGCTTTGTGAGGTATATGTTGAAATGGACATTGTACTCGATAATGGGCCTTATAAGGGAAGAATACAAGGATGTTATGCCCTCCTTGTCCCTGGATGACATATCCTTACTTCTGAGGTGGGCCATGTAGAAGGCTTTCCATACAGTGTAAGCAACATGGTGGTCAAAAGTCAGGTTGCTATCAACCTGGGTGCCCAAATCCCTCACGACTGATTGAGTGCTTAGGACATTATTATTAATGTGATAATTTGTGGGGACATCACTCTCCCCAAAGGGGATGATGATGCAGTTTTTGGTATTCAGCTTGAGGCCATGTTTCTGGCACCAGTCATTTGTCTGAGTGAGACCCTCTTGGAGGATGTCCACATCACTACGGGAATTGATGACAGCACCCAGCTTGAAGTCATCTGCAAACTTGGTCAGCCATAGCCCACTGGTTTTGTCCTGCACCTCAAAAAAGTATATCCCAAATAACAGAGGCCCCAAGACCGATCCCTGGGGTATGCCGCTTGTTATAGGTCTACTGCTCGAGGTGGCTTCCCCGATTTTGACTGCGTGGGTTCTATCAGTGAGCCAGTTTGCTATCCATCTGGTAACATATGGATTGATGCCTAGTTAAGAGAGTTTATCTATTATGCCTGAGTGGGGAATAGTGTCAAAGCCTTTGGCCAGATCAAGGGTAGGCAGTGTACACAGTCTTCCCCTCATCCATGGCTTTTGGTGATTGTCTCAAAGAAGTTGACCAAATTTAGCAGACATGACCTCCCCTTGACGAAGCCAAACTGTGTGGCAAACAAAGAAAAAATACAGCAATGCCTACTGTTACCCAGGGGTGTAGACAGTTTTTTTTTTGTACTCTGAAATCTGGTACTGATACTGTTACTCCTCCCCCATACATCCATGCTGACCCATCAAAATTTAGTCTTCTGAGATGTCCATTTTCACTGTTAACTGGCATTTAGTAACAGTGATTCACTGCAACAAGCTTCTGTACCACATCAAGGTAGCCAGTCACACACACACACAGTGCATCATGCTGTTTTGGCCAGTTCTCCACAAAGCAATAATGTAATAGCACACAGAACCACAGCTGCTGAGATCATTTCAGGACTTCCAACATTTGTTGCAACACCCCCAATCCACCGATACCAGAATCTCCTCCAACAAGTTATTTGTCCAGTCCTGCTCTGATCCGTTATCCTCTATTACACGATATATACTAAACAGACATTCACACATACATATGCTTGTACAATGCATCAGTAAGCCATTGGAATTTGCTCACCTCTTCATAAAACAGTGATGCAATAACTACAGGGAACCACCGCTCCTAAGGATTTCAGCTAAGTGCAACCAACGGCAGCTAGAGCAGGCACATTTCACCAAGTCCTGGCGTTCCCCACCTAGGTTGTTGCTAGCCCCTTTAGGCTCCATTGTTACACACACACACACACACACACACACACACACACACACACACACACACACACACACACACACACACACACACACACACACACACACAATTCCTGTGAACCATTGTCATACCTCACAGCCTCATAAGTCAGTGTAATTATGGTCTTATCGACCTTTTAAAATTGAAAGAATCACTAATATTGCATTAAACTTAACTGTCTGAAGGAAATGAAGTCCGACAATCATGGCTAGAATCAGAAGCATATCAGGTTACAATTGTGCTGAGCAATGAGAAACTGGTTGGTTTACCACTGTCCGTATTCATGCTTTAATGCATGTGCTTATCCATTGTCTCATGCTACATTTTCTTGCTAATGACTTGTAAGCAATAGATCAACATACATAATATTAAACTTTCTTTTCATAGAGCGTAATACATCACCCCCCACTGCAGGGTCTCTACTGTATAATAACACTATGGTTACTCCACTTTTTAAACAAATAAACATGACAAGACAGCAAATAATGAATGCTGCTGCCTTTCCATGTAGAGGGCGAGTCATTTTGGACGTCATGGATGGACCTAATGCACTATTATGAGTGTAATAGTTAGCACACTTGGTACAGAAGGCTGTGCCTTCTATTCCCACACCAGGTAGATGGATTGTTACCAATGCAGTACAATGGGGGGGGGGGTGCTCCTGAGTGTGTTGTCTTTTAGAAGAGACATTAAACTGAGGTCCCTTCTGCTTGACTAGGTGGTACCATATGCAGATGTTAAATGCCTATCGAAAAGGGCATAAGAACTTCCAACATGCCCTGGCCAAATTTCCAAAAAAATAGTACACTATCATCTTAGGTCTTCCCCAAAATGAGGACCCTAGCCTGGTATGACTGTCACAGTCAAAAAATCATACACAAAATAAGTTAAAATCACTTGATGTTGTCAGAGAGATCACTGAATATTCAGAGTTCAGCATCATACTTGTGGCTATAATCCCTACGAATTTCCCACAAACCTTCAGATGCACTCACAATAAGGCTGTTATATTGGATAAAGTGTTATATTGTGGCCGTCGGTAGCTTTGTCAGCACTGAATGCATACCAAAGTATCACTACATTCCACAACTTTATCAAAAAGGTTCACATGCAGTATAACATCTGTGACATATTACAATCTATCTATCTTAATGTATCTTTCATATCACAGTACCACAGTCTAACTACAAAAACGAGCTCCAATGTACCTTTACATTGTCTTCAACATTTCAACATCATGCCTTTCCAAAAAACACTTAACATACAAGTCATCTGTGCATTACCATTAACAGATAGCAATTACACAAAAGTGTGGTTTACATGTTGAGTAAGATATAAAATATTATGATACACTAATTTCTGGAGCTGTCTACATAACAAAATCATATCCTTCCTTATAACAGCATTCCCATACAAAGTCATCCTTTTGGAACCTTGTAATTGTACACCTATTAAAGACACCCTACCCTGATTCACTGCACCTCTGTAACCCTTAGGAAAATAAAATGTTCCACACACTAGCTCTCTGTAACATCATGCAGCTATCCCACAGACAGTATACGTTCCCTTCCATTGCTTCATCATTACAGTTAACATCTGCGTTATCTCTTCCTTTTAACCCTTTGCCATTAAAACTGTTTCACCATGTATAACTATACTTCTGGAAACTCTATTTCAGCTAACATTGCAGTTCCTGACATTACCAGATTATGTTTAGGTAAAAGTGCATCATTGTAATGTTGACATTTGTGGAACAGCTGTTAAGCCACAGGCATGATAAATCAATGTCAACTCTACCTCTTTTTCTGATAGACAATGTTCCACTGAATCAAGGCGGCAGCCTTGTGAACTAATGACTCCAGTGTTGTGAGTGACTGTCCCTGTGCATTGCAATACCCACTACATCACATCAATAATCAAGAGGGTGTTACATGCTCTTACCTTGTACTTTACATCTCAGTATTCTTCAGGTAGACACATGATTACATCTCTGCATTACCACCCATCTAAAAAGGACAATACCTAAGCTGAAGTACACCCCTACACCAAGGAGGGGTGTACTTCAGCTTAGGTATGGTACACAGGACAATACCTAAGCTGAAGTACAGCCCTACACCAAGGAGGGCTCTGGATGCCCAACAAAATGTCTGTTACAACAAGATGTTAATGCAAACAAAGTAGTCCATGTTCATCTTAGAGATTTACTTCGGGAAGTCACATGAGGTGGCTCTTCCACAGAGAATGTATTCATCACCTGCTTGCAAGTACTGAAAATGACCACAACCATTTGATCTTTCTTCTTACATTACCCACAAATACCAATTTCTCAATAATTCTCAATCATAATCTGAATCTCAACATAAATATTTAGCTTCATAGGTTCATAAGTGTTTATCAGGCAAACAAACACAAGGGCGTTTTTAAGCACAGCAGTGCATACCCAATTTCTGACAAGTTCTGGTACTCTTGATAAGTGTAACCAGGAGCTTAGGATATGAAACATTTACAAGCTGCCTGTGTCCATTAGAGACATAGGTGCCTAATCAGGGATCCATTTACTACTACCCATCCAATTGTCCAAGTTACACTTGAATTGGCTTAGGGGGGAACTCTGTTTCACATGGTTGGGGAGCCTGTTCCAGAGATAGGGTAGTCTCTGGGATACATAACTGTCTCTCTAGCAGATCATATTTACATCACAGGCAATGTTTAAGTCTTTAGAATGGGTAATTCTGGTGTTGTTTATTTTGAGGATATGCAAGAGGTCCATCAGAGTAGGGTCTGACAATGCCTTGCATGCCAGACAAAGATCTCCACTCACCAGCCTGTAGCAGACAGAATAGAGGGATATGGCCTTGAGGCATTCTGTACAGCACATGTAACTTATCCCCTGTAATAGTCTAGTGAGGATTCTTTGTTGAGGTTCCAATTGTCGGATATGCCTGGTTAGGTATATACCAAAGGGGGCATTGTACTCCCTGATCTGTCTAATGAATGCTGAATACAGTGGCTTCACTTTTATCTTCTAAATTCAGACTGCTTGTAATTCAGATCTATATAATACTACTAGCATATCCTTTCATAATCTGCTAGATTATTTCATAAATTATCACCCCATATTCTAATCTGGGTAACACTTGTGAATTAAAAAAAGCATTTAAGACTTGAGTACTTAACAGGTACTCCAATCAGTGTCTGATGCAATAAAGCACTATTTAGTCAGAACTTCACCACAGAAGTATTAGCTCTCTAAATCTTGGAACACAAACAAAATCTGTAAGAAGAAGAACAATCACTTTGGCTGTAACTTACCAAACTGTGCCTTAAGATAACTTCTTTTTCATCTGTTCTGTCACACTTGGAAGCATTTTTTTTGGAATATATGGTATGTCCATACTTGGCACATGAAGAGTTCCCCTCTTCATCAGAATCACATCTATGATCATGTCAAACATGTAATCATAATTTCGATCTTCAAAAACTGGGCTTGGCCACCCATTCTTGCTTTGCCTTAGGGTATACAGTGCAGTAACTCATCACTCTTGGCAGCAGAGTTAATCTTGGGGCATCACACTACTGCTTGCAGATGGTTCACATTTGCATTATGATCCAAAATAGCAAGTACAGTTCTTACTTTCATTCCTTTGTATAAAAATGTTCAAACTTGGGACAATACTGACAAAGCAGTGCAAGAAAGATGCAAGAAAGACTTCCAAACTGCCTGTGTGGCAGAACTGAGATAGGTGTTAAGAGATCTATCATCAGAGTTTGGTTCATGACTATTTTTACCAATGCCATATGGGTTCAATCGCCTTCCTGCAACCACTGCTTCTGCTGTCTGTCTTCTATGGGGGTGCCACGTTCACAGGCATGGAACTTCTTGCCCCAGTCCCAGTGGTGTGTATCAGTAATGTGATATAATACAGATTTCCATTTCTCATAAAGCAGCTCTGCATCTCTATCACATTTCTGAACACCAACAGATGTGGTTTGAAATACTCTTGACACCATGGCATGAGCTGTTCTATGTCTTTTTGGCCACCTCAATGATCTTTTTAGTAATACCTTTAGAGACATGCCACAGATCAAACTGATGGTCAATTTATGTGAACTCAGTTTGCATGGCACTGACGATCCCACAATGCCAGCCTGTGGCTACAACACTGATGCTGACATCCAGTTCCCTCAAATTCCGCATGCAGTTCAGGAATATTTTCTTCTTCAAAACTACAGATGAAATGCCATCATCAAGCTGCTCCAGTGAAAAATCCAACAGATTCCCTGTGTCCATGTCCATCACACTATAGCAGTAATATTTAGCATAACACCCAGGATTGTCACAGCGACCATCACCAGCCAGTTTAATTTTAATGGCTTTTCCGTGAACATCCTATAGAAGATCTTGCTGATGTCACTTCCAAGTGTTCTGCACTACTGGAAAGAGGTAGTCACTCTAAATTTCATAGAAAGTAGTCTGCCCGATGAATTTGAGTCCCATAGAGGCAACAAATCTTGTTATATGTGCTTCCACTGAACAGTACAGCAACTGCATTGAGTAGATTTCCTGCTGCTATTCTTCCAAGCACTGGCTGGCTTTGCCAACTTACAATTTCATGTCCATTCAAACACAGTACTCTGGTGGCAAACATCGATCCCACATAACTTTTAGGATAATCCTAACATGCTGGTGCTTTGCATTGTGGACATATCCATTTCACCAACAGCTCATTCAAGCAGTTCTCAAACACTACACATTTTCATTTCAATACTATGTGCTGCTCAGTAGTTTCGAGTTCCAAGGTGTCATCAACTTCTGATGTTGGTATAGTGACAGATGGTTCACACAATTCAGGGTCATCTTCCATGTTTTCATTACCATCCTCCAGCATTGTAATGTCTTCACCTCTCACTCCACTGTTGGCTGTTATTGTTGACATACTACCAAATGGCTCCATCCAGTCAGGCTCATCAACTGCATTTGCATTACTATTCCTAGAAATTGACATGTCTTCATTCTTCACACCACTGTTGGATGATAGATTAACTTTGACAATCAAGTATGGGTAAAGGTAGGTCCACTTCCACAAACAGTGTTGACAAATCCACCTGAGTCATTTGGTCCTTGTTTGTTCTGTCACTGAGGTTTCTGGGGTCATCGTCACAAATGGTCCTTTTTGCATAATTGTTTCTCTTAACTATATGGCTTACTCTAGGACACAACTCTGGAACCTGTGTTGCTGTATCTTTCCAAGTCGAAGTCATTGTCTCAGCATCATTCAAGGTAACTCATGTGAGACGGGTTTGTGTTCCAAGACTTGTATAATGAATCTTCCTTGTTTGACTCCCTCAACTCTGTGATTTAGTCTTGCCTGCAGTAACACTACATCCAACTTCTGACTTGTTGCTGGCAACCAATCCCATTTCATTTCCTATGGTAAGCATGGATCCTATGTTCCCAGAACATGTACACCTTACAACACTACCTAGTGACATGGGCATCTGCTTTCTTGCTTCATCTACAAATCCAGTGTCACTTTGGCCAGTATCCATCCTGGAGATGACTCTCTCTCTTCATGGAAAGGTAGTGCATCAACCTGAGGAAAAAGAAAGAGAAAATTTGTTATGTCACACAACTATGCCATCAATTTACCACTGTACTTTTATGGTACTATACAATATGTCCACTTTCTTACATTATTGCCAACTGTGAGTTCCATTTCCATCATCAGCTCTGGTTCCTGGACCTGGAGCATCATCTCTCTCTACAATCAAGCATCACAGAGTAAAAGTTACAGTTTTATTAACAATTAAAGGCAAGCATGCAAACTCAAAACAATGTCAGTTTTAATAAGACAATGTGGCCAGACTAAACTCACATTCTCCATCAACACCTGATTTTTCCTGCTGAGCCATCAAATAATTCTCATGCATATGATCTACACCTTTTACTTCAAAACAAATAGCATGCTGCAACTAGTATTACAAGTTTCTGTAGATATTTTTATTTCTCCACATAAGCTGCATTAGCATACCAATCCTGATCAGTGCAAGGGTTTATGGATAAGATGTACATGCTTCCTGTAACAGTAGCCTTTCAAAACTCCACTCTCCAAATTTCTGTAACAAAAGGTACATAACTACAAGTAAGTAATAAGACACACAGAAAATAAGTTACAATCTAGATACCATATGTCATATGGTTATCTTGCATATAGCAACACAAAATGTTTGCCGTGTGAAAAGCTGCATTAAACTAGCCATTCAGCAGATATAGGTCACGTTTTGGTTAGGAATTAAATTATAACAAAATGCCTCAACTAAACTTACTAAACAGTTTCAGTTACATGTAGTCAGTTCTCACTTGAGTACAAATAAACACACCTGATCATCTACCCATACAATTTATATCAAAGCTTAATTGAAATACGATGCTTATCTGTGCATGGTCATCATCCATCTGTTGCATAACTGTGTAAAATGTACTCTGCTGTGAAGACAGCAACTCATCCAGGAGCTGTACAGGGATAGGAAAAAAATGTTACATTATCACTTCGACATTGCTTTCCACATGAAATGAAGAATACAAATTTAATAAGCAATGCCTTATCATTTTGGTCGCCTACCTGACACACACTGGATAAGCAGAGTGATGCAGACACTAACAACAGTACCATAAGTTTTAAGATAATATTGTGACACCATGCAGTCTCAAAATGAATCACACATTCACAGTAGCCACTGTTGAAACTATCATTGACTGGTTTAATATTTTATTACACTACCATGGCTGTTCTGTTCACGTCCTTAGCTAACTACCCCCAATCTTCAAAACATGAGATTATGCTCAAAAACACAGCTTGCATGCTACATACTTTTTTCTGTTCCTGTACTGCAATTCACTGATTTGATGGTCTCTCTCTTTTCTGTATAAAACTGTACTTTGTTGGCAGTGGATTTTCCTTCAGATGTTGTTGGGTCTGCCATTTCAACAGGTCTTCAGGAAGAAGTTTCTTCATTCTTTTAGTTTCAAACATGCAATCCTCAAAATGCTTGAAGCACAAGTAATACTTGGCTCTCTTACTGTGGATCACTTCCTTCATAAAGGTCGGTATGTCTCCCATATTGGCTCCACACTGACTTGCCCACACAGTGTAAAGGTGAACATCCCTGGGGAAGGCATGCATCAACACCCCATCCTCAAGTCATCCAGTGTGTGTTTCATATGCATAGGCTAGGCAGTGAGGCATGTTATAATGGCAGATGCTCCTAAGGAAAGAAGGAAAATCAGAGTCATTCTCTTAAATGTTTCTCAAACCTCTTCTCTATCGTGCTTCTAATGTCAAAAAATTATTTGGCTTACATTTATTTTTTCAACTAGATCGGTTTACACAAGCTAAAAAGTATATCCAAAGGCTATTCAAGTAGACAACTGTTACTTAAACAGTGTCAATAACTGGTATAATTTTCAACACGTTTTGAAATGAAATTACCACACATATATCACCTCATCACGGCATGGTCAATTTACATGACATCACATTTCACAATGAAAAGAATAAAAACATTACTCATGGAAAAGCAGCATAAAGAATGCCAGATTTTGTCTGCAACTAATCAGTTACCAATATCTGCTGCGGGGCCTGAACTGCCCCATGTTCAATCATGTCAGGTTCATAGGTGCATAGATAAGTGCTAGATTGGCTGCCCTTGCCATTTTAAGCCTAGCCAATTTCCCACCATGGTGAAAATGAAAGCCTGGAACTTGTCTCTGTGATGAAAACACCTTAACCATTATGCTAGCCTTCCCTCTGTCAGGGTTCTGGTCAATGCCTTTATGTCTCGTCTAATGCACGGATATATTCCTAAACCAAATCATTAGGGATGCTCTCTTCTTTCTCACTAATTTGTAGAAGGTGACACATTCTGCCTAATGCAACTGTATGTATTGTGATCATGCACCCTTGTAAAAGTCAGTCATGGCATGCATACCAACCCCAACATCTCTAAGTGCTGCAGAGAAAAAAAATACATAAATGTTCCAACAAAGGTACTTTTTCCAACCACTTTTGGTTACTATTCAATGATGCACACATTTTTCTTTTCCATTGTATGAATGAGATCATCTTTGAACAACTTAATAAAAGGTATATAGCACACATTCTACAATGGCATAATTATAACTAATGCACTAGACATATCTAGCATAGGCTGAAGCCTATGATGCTCACAGTGAACCACTCACCACAAGTTTTGAATATAAAACCTTCCAAATATAAGTCACCTTTGCAAGTCTTTGAAACAATCAATAGTAAACAAGACATTTTCCACACACTTTGAATAATGGCTGCCAACAAAAGCCCAGTAACCATTCATATTTCAACTTTCATCTGGAAAAATAAATGAATATACATCACAGCATTTCTTCCGCTTCCACCAGACACATCTTGGCACTGCTGCTCCATGATCAATATTTAAAATGTAACGTGCAAAGACAGTTTGATGGAATCAGTTCCACATAACAGCTTTTCCTAATAACTTCTGTCCTGCCCTTGCTGCATATCTCCTCTATTACGGACAGTGCTTTCTGTTTTTGTGGTCCATGCTGAATGCAAAAAAGAAAGACAGTTATCTTTCTTAACACAGAGTACAAAAATGAGAGCTAACAAGACTATAGTTAAAGACTATTCACTTCAAGCTAGTGAAGGAACTTTTATTATACAAGTTTGGAGAACAACAGCAGTATGCTGCTTCTCAAATTCATAGCCATGTAAACAAGTCTATCATAATAGTTCTGCAATCACACTCACAGACATTACATACCCTAACTATTATTGCTTTCAGTTTATTTCATATGTACCAAGACTGGTCTCATTTGACAAAAACACGTACCCATAACATCAAACCAGTCAGAAATATATTTTAAATGTTGTAGGGAAGTAAACAGTAATACTGTATTCAATCATAGATGCTTAGTTTGAACACAGTACAAAATTATCACTCTACCCCACATCTACAGATGGTATCAGATACACAGTGCAATAACTGAATGTCCATCCCTTCCATTTAATCTAATAAAACCGACTCAGCTGTCAAGGCAAAATCTAACTCAGCTGAAACAGACCACTCCACTGTACTTGTGACTTGCATGTAATGGTACCAATATCAATGCATAAAACAAAGTAGCAGTTACTTGTACCTGTTTGTCCACTGTATCCATTGACAATGCCCTCTAAACATGTATATTGCACACAGAAGAATGTGTAGAAAATGTGGTGTCAGGCTAAGTATTGACAAAGAGCAAATGCTCAGTGATGCATCTTGTTGCCAGATCAAGTTCATTTTGACATGGGCACGCAGTGATGAACCAGTGTTGAACTCATTGATATACAATGCTGTCAAGAGCACCATTTCCTCTCTCCATTACTTGCGTCTTGGAGGTCTTCTCCCTCACTACTGCTGCTACTTCTTCGCAAACACTTTGGTGGGCACTGTCCTTCCTTGTACACAGGTTCAAAACTGTAGGGCACAATGGAACCTGAACTTCCTTTGACTTGCCATTCTCTGGGTA
Source organism: Protopterus annectens (assembly GCF_019279795.1). Classification (NCBI taxonomy): domain Eukaryota; kingdom Metazoa; phylum Chordata; order Ceratodontiformes; family Protopteridae; genus Protopterus; species Protopterus annectens. Next base: position 89,182,627 of record NC_056747.1, on the reverse strand, counting down.
AGTATGCTGCAGGTCAATGCAAAGATATAACACTATAATTTTACAATACCAGACAATGGAAATCAAGTCATATTATTCATCCAGCAATAACTGTATCCAGTCATATCCATTCTACTAACTGGAACATTACTTTGTATTGAGGTACCACTTGCACCATCATTTCATGTATGTACACCTGCACTGAAGCAAAGCCATATTAATGTTATATGCATAAATCATGGCAATCTTACTCAAGTCTGCAGCACACCATCTTAACTCAGTTTTACTCCCGTCTAAACTGCATTTCAATCTAGTTATACTGTGTTGTCATAACTCAAAACTTGCTTTCTGTATAGCATCCACTCAATACTTCCTTTTCCCAAACATCAGGCATCCAAAAATCGCCGTACTTCTTTCTAGTAGGTAACACACACTACTTTAATGTGGTATGTTGTTCCGAACATTTCCATAACATAAAATGTTCTACTGCATATGGCACCAAGTATATTTTCACATGGTATATCATCTCTCTCTTATAACTGCTACTTTAACTTTGTGAACCACTGTACCATTTTCCACTGTTTCCTTCTTTATGAACAAGTGCTATGCAGTCTTCTAATCAGTGTTTCTTACATGTATTCAAATATACTGCACATTTGTAATTATCTTAGTAATATAAGGTATACTGGCAGCCTAATACTAATTAGTGCCATCATGCCTACAACTGAACTCTGGCTGCAACCCACTTTGACTGTCCCAATAAGCAAATGCCAGTTAATTAAAATAGTTCTGTCAGATGTCAAACCAGCCACGATGATGCCACTGTGTATTGACAAACATCCCTTCCATCCTGTCTAATCAGCTGGCATGGCAATCACATTTTCAAGTATAGTGCTTCTTGTTTGACATTGAATTTGATGCATCAAGATTAGCTTGATGTAGATAGGATGAAATCCTACTGTTCATACCTTGCAACTATTCGGATCTTCACATAATGATCATATTTTTGCCTCACTGAATTTGTGCTTTTCAGGCAATAGACAAACAAAAGATGTATTGAAAAAGTACAGTTGTGTACACTTGCCATAAATGTAGATATTCGAGTGTATTCACTGTTGCAGTCATCACACTTGGGTTATCTGCCTGCAGGTAGCCCTCAGTTGGCCTGAATACCAGTCTTGGGATTTCTGTGTCAGATGCTGTCATTTCTTCAGGTCTTCAGGGGTATAAAACATGCAGCCGATGCCATTATATCAGTTTTTCTTACCCCAGATGTCAGGAGCCCCCAAAACAGGAAGCAATTACATGGTGTGGAACACCCCCAGTAAAAAGTAAATACCATTGTTATAAGATATGGCCAAAAAAAAGGATAGGTAGAAAGTATGGAAGAGTCAGGGGGTTGGAGAGAGGGTAACCAAGACTGCAACAGTGAATACACTCGAACATCTACATTTATGGTAAGTGTACACAACCGTACTATGTTCTTCATGTTTCACTGTTGCAGTCATCACACTTGGATTGATTCCCAAAGCTGAGGAAGGGTGGAGGCAGTCAGGAAGCATTAGGGCTGGCTAGCAGGCCTTGTAAGACTGCTGTGTTAAATCCAGCTCTGGATTTAGAAAAGATAGGTATGTGGTAATGCTTGGTGAAGGTGTGTACAGAACTCTGCTTCCAGGATGTCCCTGGTAGGGGCTCCCCTGAGAAATGCTGTAGAGGTTGAGGTAGCCCTAGTGGAATGAGTTCTGATCCCCTGTGGCATAGATTTTCCATGGTGTTTGTAGCAGAAATGGATGCAGTGTGCTATCCATTTAGAAATGGTTAGCTTTGAAATGGCCTTGCCCTTTCCCCCTGTAGCAAAGCTGACTAGCAGCTGGTCAGATTTTCTGAAAGGTTTAGTCCTGTCCAGGTAGAACCTAAGCTGCTTGTGCACGTGTCCAGGGAGTGCAGGATCCTTTCCCCTTTATTCTGAGGATTAGGGAAAAAGGTTGGCAAATGAATGGATTGGTTTAAAGCCATACTAGATATCACCTTGGGCATAAATGAGGGGTTAGTTCTGAGGGAAACCCTGTCTGCATGGAAGATAATGAAGGGTTCCACGGCCATAAGAGCCTGCAATTCAGACACTCTTCTTGCTGAAGTGATGGCTAGAAGTAAGTCTGTTTTGCAAGAGAGGAATTTTAACTCTGCTGTAGCAGCAGGTTCAAAAGGAAGGAAGTGTGAGCTTCTCCAGTACAAAGTTAAGGTCCCAGGCTGGAATAGGAGCTCTCCTGGGGGGTCTTACATTTTTGGCTCCTCTCAGGTACTGTTTGACTAGAGGGTGAGAGAAGGGGGGGGCTCAGTATTGTAATGAGCTGAGATGGCAGAGGCATGAATCTTAATTGAAGAGAATGATAGGCCTTTGTGGAGCAGTTCTGTTAGATAATTTAGGATTTGAAGCAAGTTGGGCACGGTTGTGTCCATTCCCTGAGACTGGCTCCAAGAACAGTATCTTTTCCACTTTTCTGAATAGAATTTCCTAGTACTAGGCCTCCTTGCCTCAAGGATGACATCCAGCACCTGTTTACTGAGGGTTGCTGGTGATGTGTTCAGGGGATGAGCCAGGTTGCTAGGTTCAGGGTTTGCAGCTGAGGATGCAAAATCTGGCCCTCCTGTTAGGACAGCAGGGAAGGGATATGAGGCAGGTGCCATGGTTGCACTAGTCAGACTGTGCAAAAGTGAGTACCAGTGCTGGCATGGCCAGTCTGGTGTAATCAGAATTGTCCATGGCTTGTCCTGTTTGATTTTTAGTAGAACCGTCAAGTGGGGGGCAGAGGGGGAAAGGCATCGATTGAGATTTTTTCTCATGTAAAGGACAGGGCATCCACTTTCCATGCTTGGCTGTGGGGAGAGGTTTTCACATGTAAAGGACAAGGCATTCACTTTCCATGCTTGGCTGTGGGGAGTTCTGGTGCAATATTTGCTCATTTGATAGTTCTGCGGGGAAGCAAAGAGGTCCACCTCTGGTGCCCCCCACCTTTGGATCAGAAGCTTGAATGATTTGGGTTCCAGTTTCTACTTGTGTGGGTCCATTAGATTTCTGCTTAAGTCGTCTTCCAGAGAATTTAGTTTGCCTGGCTGGAATTGAGCTTGCAGGTGCACTTGATTGCTCAAGGCTGTGTTCCACAGAGCCATGGCTAACCTGCAGAGTGCGTAGGAATGGGTTCCCCCCTGCTTGTTTATGTACCACATAACTGTGGTGTTGTCTGTCTTTATCAATAGTTGCCCTGGAAGAATAAGGTATTTGAAGGCTGTCAGTGCATTCTGTACAGCTAACATTTCTTTCTGATTGATATGCAGGTGCATTTGTTTTGGGGTCCATTTGCCTTGAATACATTTTCCTGCCATGTGAGCCCCTCATGCATAGACTGATGTGTCTGTTAGGGTTTGGGCGGCAGGGGGGTTGAGTGAAAGGGAGTCCCTTGTTGTGGTAGCAGGCCTCTGCCCACCAAAGGAACTTTGTCCTTAGGCAAGGAATGATAGGAATCATTGTTTCCAGGTCCTGAGAATGTTGACACCAGAGACTTTTTAAGTACCACTGAAGTTTCCTCATATGCAGTCTTGCATATGGAATTAGTAGAATGCAAGAGGCCATAAACCCTAGGGCTTGCAGCATTTTTCTTGCAGATAGCTGGGTTTGGGTGGCCAGTAGACTGAAGTAGTTTGTCAAATAAATCTTTTTCTGGAGTGAGGAATGCCATCTGGGAAGTTGTGTTCAAGCTTGCTCCCAGGAATACAATATTTTGGCTGGGTACCAGAGGTGATTTATTTTTGTTGATGGTATACCCCAGTGAAGTTAGAAGTCTCTTTACAAATGTCAGGTGCTGAAGTAGCAATTCCTGACTGTCTGCCTGAATCAGGCAATCGTCCAAGTATGGGTAAATTTGAATTTTTTTCTGCTTGCAACATGCAATGGCTGGAGCTTGGCATTTCATGAATACCCTGGGCGCAGTAGATAAGCCAAAGGGAATTACAGAGAACTGGTAGTGCATAGAGGCTGCTCTGAAACGTAGATATTTCCTGCAAGATTCCCTTATGGGGATGTGAAGATAAGTGTCTTTTAAGTCTAGGGTGGCTAGCCAGGATTCCTTGGCTAGCATAGGAAGAAGCTGCTGGAGTGTAAGCATTTTGAATCTTGGAACCACCAGGAAGGTGTTGAGAATAGACAAATCCAGGATAGGGGGCTAAGAGTTTTCTTTTCTGGGTACCAGAAGCAGTCTGAAGTGAAAACCTTGTCCCCTTTGCTCTGTTGGGACAGGATGAATTGCCTTGAAACTGAGAAGAGAAAGTACTTGCTTTTGGGCCTCTGCCCACTGGTTTGGGGGGAGGTCTGGCCATCTGCTTGGGGTTGGTGGTGAGTGGAAGCAGAATCTGTATCCCTGGGATACAGTGTTCAAGACCCATCTGTCCTGGGTAATGTACTCCCAGTTTTTTTGTGTGCAGGGTTAGTTTTCCTCCTAAGGGTGCAAGTACTTGGGCAAGGCTTGGAAGGGTGAAAGACAGTCATTGTGAACTTTTTCCATAGGATGGTGGTTTACTACTCCCTGATTTTGAGGTGGGAGCATTCCATTGTTTAGATCTGTGGTGGTATGCTGCCCCTGGGTTTGGACTGAGAAGGTCAGGCAGGGACTGGGAAAGACCAGTTTTTAGAAGGCCAACGCCTACTGAATCTAGGTAGCTGTACCTGTAGGAAATCTTTAACAGTTTGCATAGATTTAGCTTTTTCCTCCATCTTTTTGAGGACTTCTTCTGCTTTAGTGCCAAACAGACGTTCTTGGTTTAATGCAGCATCTAGTAATTTTGCTTTGACATGGTCTGGCAAGATTTGTTCCTTAAGCCAAGCATGCCTTCTCAGAGCAGACCCAGTGACAGCAGCCCTGCAAGATGCTTTTAAGGCATCAAAACCACATTGCAAAGTATGTTTTCCAACTTGGTTAGCAGAATGCATTAACTCTTGTAAACCTTTATCTTCTGCACAATCAGGAATCAACATAATTTTTTGTTTAATTAGTTCCATAATATGTTGCTGATACTTTAACATGTGAAACTGGCAATTTAAAGCCCTGTTGGCAAGAGTAGCAGAGGTGTATACCTTCTTACCCCATCTGTCCAAAGCCCTAGAATCCCTGTCCGAAGGGGTAGGGATTTTGGCTGTAGTAGCCTTAATGCCTTTAGGTCCCTGGGAAATGGTCTCTGGATCCGCAGTAGGATTTTTAAATAGGAATTTGTGAGAGTCAGGTACTCTGTAGTACCTGTCAGGTTTCCTGGGAGCTGCTGGCAGAGTATCAGGGGCAAGACTGGATTCCATGAAGACATCATCTACAATTTCCAGAACAGGAGGGATAGCTAGAGGCCTGTGCTGAGGCAAGTTTAAAAATTCTCCAAGTCTCTTTTTAGACTGTGGGTAGTCCTGGCACTCCCAGCAGAAATGCTCTCCGATGGTATATGCAAGGTTTCACTGAAAGGAAAATCCTCTAGTGGGGAAGCAGATGAAATGGAATCCTCTGCATCAGAATCCTCATAAGTAGATAAAGGTATGTCCTGGTAATCAGAAGGGTCAGAGTCATCGTACTCATGATCTGAAGAATCAGAAAGAAAATCAGTTCTTGGTCTTTTAGAGGGGGAAGGCGGGCTTCCCCTAAGTAAGATAATAACGTCTTCAGCCACTGTAAGCATTTGTTTCTGTGGCATGGGGCCCTGAGAATGCACTTTGGTTGTGGGTTTCCTAGGCGTAGTGTGAACTCTGGGCCTGAGAAATTCGGTATTTTTGGTTTGAAACGAAGTAGTCGGTTTAATATGAACATCGGAAGGCCTGAATACACCCTCAGAATCTGGTGCCTGCACAGCGGCTCCAGACCCATCCAAGGTAGAGACATCTGCAGGTTCCATAGTCGAAGAAGCATCTCGCGACATACCAGACTCCGAATGGTCTCAGTAGAGGCCTGCGAATTTGTAGAAGCGGGTATCAGGGGCTGCAAAAGTGCCTCACTGAGTATCGGCAGACTAGCTTAACGGAAGCGTTGTCGGCAGTTTTGGACCTATGCGGTCTGTCTGTCTTTATCCTTATGTTTTTTCGCAAGATTGGTAGTCGGATGGCTTATCGAAGCCATTTCAGAATACGGAGAACGAGAGTGAAAGAATTTAGTGACAAAAATAGCCAGAAGAATAGTTTGGGCGTTGAACAGGGCACAAAACCGACAGCGAGGAATGTCGTGGTCTGGGCCTAAACAGGTGATGCAGTAAGAATGAAAATCTCTGTGAGGTATTTGCTTTCCACAGGCAAGACAATTATTAATTTTTTCTGACATTGGTTAGAGCAAGAAAAAAGGATCCCCAACGGGGTACTTATCTTTTAGAAGACTTCGTCTGAAACTCGAAAAACGAAAATTTCAGGAGGCGGACAACCGGCACTTGCAAACTGCTTCTGCTTCAGGCTCTGCTCGGCAAGAAAAGCTGATGTAATGGCGTCGGCTGCATGTTTTATACCCCTGACAACCTGATTCCAATGAAGAAGTGACAGCATCCGACGCAGAAATCCCAAGACTCCAGTATTCGGGCCGACTGAGGGCTACCTGCGGGCAGATAACCCAAGTGTGATGATTGCAACAGTGAAACATGAAGAACATCAGATATGTTATAAATCTGTTTTCAAAGCAGTTTTTCAAACAGTCACTGTGCATTTCAATCAATAATGAATTACATACATTCGATTTTCAGAGTACATAACCTAGAAAAAAATGCATGCCAAGACAAATCATGTTATTCTGTCAACTGTCTGTGTTTATAACAGCAATATTTGCAATCTGTACCTTTTAAGGGGTCTTTGTCCCACCCATTATTTTATACTTTGTCCAGATTTCAGGCACTAATAAGTTGAGAGGTATGCTACCATTACACATTATTTGATAATGTCAGTATATAGGTGTTCTAATTATGAATTGATATTGTGTTATGACTGGCAGTTGGTGCAGATGGCAAAGTATGCAAATTATAGTTCCTGGTGAACAGGGATTGATCTCCTCAGCCCTCATTTGCCTGCTTGGTGACTGAGCAAGTAACTTAACCAGGCAATGACTGGGGACAACTGGCATACTTCTCAACTTCATAGCACAAGCATACAGGACACAACCAAACTTATTGGGTTGTCCATGATCCAAAAATAGGGACAAATCTTAAATATTGCTGCATGCACTTAGAAAGTTGCTAGAATAAAATGTTTTGTGTTGCCATGCATTTTATGAAGGAGAGACTTGAACCTCAGCACTGAAATAAATAGGACATGCTGGAGGGACAGATTCATAACCCAGAGGCTCCCTTCACTCTGGAATAAAATCCCAGTCCAGGTTAGGCAGAGTCCCTCATTGACTCTCTTCAAGAGGAATCTTGATGAGTGGATGGGAGATCGTAGGTTTACTCCCGGTATCACTTCTGTGTCACTGTTAGACAGAGGCACAGTATACTAACCTCGAAAAAGGGCATAGCAAAATTAATTTAAAATGGGTGGCGAAAGCCAAACACACTCTGGCTAGGCTTATAAATGCCCTAGGGCAGATAGCCTAGTATGAACCTATGATATGAATTCTAAAATGTAAATGGCGGTCATTACTTAGTGAATTCAGTCCTCTCTGATTTGCAAGAAAACTACAAGTGTTTTTTGAGGCACAGTCTAAAATTATGAGGTAAAAAATCTGTACAGTTGAGAGCTATGGAAATGGGAATTTGACACATGGTCATCAATGGACCCCTAGACTACAAGTCTAGCAAATACCTATGAACTGCATAAGGACCTCTGCAAGACCTGGACAGGTCAAGGCCAACAGCATGAAGGAGAACTGATATGGGAATTATCCTTCTCTGAATGCTTCAAACATCAAAACTTTTGCTCAACTCCACAAGTGCAGCACCCTACTGTGTTTAGAAAAGTAGCATAAAAACAAAACAAAGCAGTTTGCATTCCAGCTGAGGAAATGTTAAATTACACCCTGTCATCTCATTCAAAATGCAGGACACTTGTCTGGAAAACAAGTCTGTGGTAACAGCACTGAACAAAGGAGAACATAGGAGAAATTGGTGGCTACTGAAATAAGACAAGAATGCATGCATATTCATGATTACCAGCAAAAGTGTGAAACCTAGTGAATAACAATGACTTTGTTTTCCTACAGGAAGGGAGTAGCAGGCAGGAGATATCAGTCTTAGCCACTCAAAAGATTATGCAGACATCTGAACTCCAAGCAAAAAGGCCAAAGCACTATGAAATGCAGTAATGACAATATGTAATATGCTGCCATTATGTAAAGCTGGAATGAGAAAAGTATCTGTACCTGAAACACATCAAAGAATTTGATAAACCAGTTTGCTAAGTCGTAAGTGTACTGTTTACTCTGATGAGCAGTCTACAATGGTCTTCCATCCAGTGTTCAGCAAAGCAATGGATTGCAACCGTGCTATCAAGCCTTCATACTGCAATGATGCTAATGGTCTTAGTAACAAACCTGGTGACATTGTAGTCTGTAATTTGATGTATGAAAAACATTCCTAGGATGGTTAGAACTCCCTAACCTATTAAAATACAATCAAGTTCTCCTGACCCATCAACTGCTATACCAACCAAATAAAATACCTGCCCTCTCTGATCTGCTCACCTTCCATAATACTGCACTTCAACTAAGATCTTCCAATATCGCCCTACTGACCATTACCAATTGTCTACATAGCTCAGGCCAATCTCTTTATTCCTATGCAGTTGCTAAGGCCTGGAACTCTCTACCCCCTGACATTAGATGTGTAAATAGTAAACATACCTTCAAATCCTTACTAAAAGATCTCTTATTCAAAACCTGGATATGTTCCTGTACAGAACCAGACTAATTTCACCTGTTACTGACTTTCAACACCCCTAGATCACAGGTGTTCTGTGTAGTTTCACTTAGTGCATAGTACTGTGAACCAGGTGTTTAGGCCACCTTTATAGGTATGATTTCTAGTTTATGACCGTTTGTCTATGCAAACTTATTTTTGAATTTATGTTCAAGCAATTGTATATTTGTTGTATAATATCTTGTTTAATCTGTTTGTCAATATTCTAACCAATGTATGCTGCATCATTTGTAAACTTCTGGTTTTAGTCCTTTTATATGTTCTATGCTCTTTGTACAAAACAGTTATAGGATTATATAATTTTTTTTAATTATTTTTTACTATATATCTGGAGATTTTCTCCCCCGGCCTCTGCTGAAAATGGTCACCTTGTGTCCAGTTGGACTAACCCGGTAAACAAATGGAAAATAAATAAAATAAAAATGTCTTATTTGTGAAACAAAAGATTTATTGAAAACAGAAACATTATAATTCTGTTTTCAAACAGTTTCTGAAACAGACAACTAACTACATACAATATGTCTCAGATGAGAGTTTGGATTTTAATGACAGCATATTCACCACTATAGCGGTACCCAATAACAGAGCCATTGCTGGGTCATCTACTGACCATTGCTGTTCCCTGATCTGGCAACCTTGTCACTGAGGAGCCTTGAAAACAAACAGGTCCATTTGCCCGATCTGGCAGTCCTCAATTCTCAAAGGCACAGCACAAACCCAATAAAACAGCCACCCAGTGTCTCTACTCTTAATGCCACAGCTAAGCTATGGAACAACCTACCAAATAATATCACCAGTATAGAGAATACCAAAAAGTTCAAGCTTGCTCTCAAAAACTACGTTGTCAACTCTTGGACCTGCCTTTGCCCGACAACCAACATCTAATTTCCACCTACCTGTGTTTTCTTTGTCTCCCTCTATCATCTTTCTTCCCCACCCTTCTAACCTACTATTCTTTTCCCTCTCATTTTACATCCTCATCTCACTTCTTATTCTTCTTAACACATCTTACAACCCCCCCCAATAACTTATCCTTACTTTTAAATTTTCACTTTTACTTCTAGCCTCTCTACGTCCTTATCGCCTGCACTACATTTCCTGAATGATAAATCTCCCCTCTCCAGAACCATCAAGTGTATTGTGTTCTACTAATGCCCATTATTTATATACTTAAAAAATACATCTGTGATGTTAATTTCTTTATATCCAAAATGTAAACTCGTTTATATATTATTTACCTTCTACTTTACCTGTTGTATTTGTGACATTTCTTTTATAACTCTGTTATTCTCAATTACTTAACTATCTCCTGAATAACAATCTTCTTTCCAATACTCAGCAAGGTTTTTGGCCAAAACATAGCACTACTACTGCTTTGACAGCCTTTACTAACATAGTAAATCATTACAGAAATTAAGGTAAAACAGTTTCATCCATATTTCTCGATCTATCCAAGGCTTTTGATACTGTTTCACATAACTCATTTCAGTTCTATCCAATCTCTATCTTAGCCACACCACTATAACATGGTTCAGTTTAGCTAGATGACAACAAGCAGTTAAATGGCAACATAATCTCTTCTCCTGTCTACCAGTCACTCAAGGAGTGCCTCAGGGTTTCATCCTGGGGCCCCTCCACTTCACTCTATTCATTAACAACCTACACATTGCTACAACACATGCTTCCTTGGTCCAGTACGCAGATGATTTCAAATATGCACTGCTTCCACACTCCAACAACTTCAACACATAACCCAACAATCATTCTCAAAAGTAGAATCATGGCTAGCTAATGCTCAGGTCATTCTTAACTGCAATAAGACAAAGCTCGTGCTTTTCCAACCCACTAAAACCAATGCCCCTCCCTCATCCTTTAATATATCAGCAATGAACAACACAATCATATCTCCCAGGATCCATACCAAGCTTCTTGGAGTCATCATAGATTGTAACAAAATTTGACTTGCACATAGCCCATTCAATAAAAAAGAAGTTCATAAAAAAACTTGGATCACTAGACACAAAATGTTCCACACAAATAACACAAAAGCTACCATAACTAAAACTCATCTAGTCTCCACACTTCTATATGCCGATCTAATACTCACCAACATCAAGAAATCAGATCTAAACAAACTATAAACTTGCTATAATAAAACTGAAAGGTTTGCCACTGAATCTACCTTACAGATCTCATAATTGCCTAGCACTAAAAAAACTCAATTGGCTAGAATTGCCCAACCTCCTGGTCTACAACCAACTGTCCATAGCTCACCAATTAATCTACCAAGCTGACAAAATTCCTGCCCTCCTTAACATCCCGCAACCATACTCTGCCAACCTAGTCCTTTGGTCTAACAAGAAATCACTAATAGTGATAACTAAAGCCAACAACACTGCTGGAGAAGCTCTTTATTCTCACTGCATAGCCAAACAATGGAATTCTCTCCCAATAAACATAAAAACTACTGCTGTAATAACTAAAGTCAAGGAGATGTTTAAAGCACATTTAATCAAAACTTGGTTATGCTCTTGTAGCAGCCCAGGCTAAGAACACTCAACCTTTTGCTAATCAGCCTTGATCTGGTAAAGATTAATTCAAAACACTTACCTCAACTGAATTTCATATCTCAAATGTGTTCCTTCAAAACACGGTCTAAGTTTGCTGTCATATTTTACATTTTATGTTTAGGGACTAAGACTGTTTTTATAATTTTTGTAATGTGCTTTTTATAACAACTGTTATATGTGATTTCTACCTCTACATCTATTTAATTACTTATCCTTCAGAATGTTGTTAAATTATACTCTCTACTGTTTATTTCTACAAAAATATGTAATACTGAAATTATATAAAATCTTGTATGTGATTTTTACCTATTTTAGTTAATCTAATAATGTGTTATTTTGTTTAACCATTTATGTGTTTGTTATGTTTTTTCTGCAGAGCTTATCTCCCCGGGCCTCTGCTGAAAAAGGACAGCTTGTCCAGTTGAACGTTCCCAGTAAACCAGGACATCCCCAGCATCTGCCCCCCTCCCCTCATCACCAGAGAGCAGGTCCTTAATGCCCTCTCAAAGGCAGAATTCACCTCCCTGCCCCCCCATCAGTAAAAACCAGGACATCCCCAGCACCTGCCCCCCACCCCTCAGGGAGCAGGTCCTTAATGCCCTCTCAAAGGCAAAAAATACAGTCTCCATGGGACCCGATAAAATCCCTGGCTGTATCCTACATGAAACTCAGGCATGAACTCACAGCTCAAAAAACACCAATCGTTGAGCAAAAACTTTATATAGAGCAAAGCTTTCGGGCAAAACCCTTCTTCAATACTAACACAAACATATTAAAAAAGCAAGATGCTTTAAATAGGAGCCTAAATGGTCATATGACAGCAGCCAAAATCATATGACCTAAACACAATTACACAATTAGATTACATACAAATATATAACAACTTACAGAATACAATTAAACATATATTAAGGAGTAGCAAATTGTGGTAGTATTAATGTTATATATTTAGCTACATGTGTTGCCTGTCCCTCATTCTATGTAGGGAAGACTACGCGTAAGTTAAAAGAGCAAATTATTGAGCATAAGTCTGAAATTAGAAGAGAGAGTGAGAATAATGCTTTATTTAAGCATATTAAATTGCATGGGGGTGACCACAATTTTAAGTTTAGGGTTATAGATATGTTCACTCCATCTGTTAGGGGTGGAGATATTAATAATGTTTTAGAGAGTACGAGTGGATACTTAGGCTAGCGGCTGATCGCTTGCCAGGTTTGAATTCCACTGTTAGCTTGAAACCAATTTTGATGAAGATACAACGGATTAAATTATATAACTAGATGTGCAATAATATTTTTGTATATACATATTTTTGAAACAAAGGAACTTCTTAATATTTTTAATATATATTTAATTGTATTCTGTAAGTTGTTATATATTTGTATTTAATCTAATTGTGTAATTTTGTTTAGGTCATATGATTTTGGCTGCTGTCATATGACCATTTAGGCTCCTATTTAAAGCATCTTGCTTTTTTAATATGTTTGTGTTAGTATTGAAGAAGGGTTTTGCATGAAAGCTTTGCTCTATATAAAGTTTTTGCTCAACGATTGGTGTTTTTTGTAGTGTTGATTTCCAGCATTTGGTTGTGTGACATGAACTCACAGCTCCTCAGCTCCATTAGACACCCTATTCAACCAAAGCCTGAGCACCGGCTTCATCCCAGCTGAATAGAGGACAGCCACTATCATCCCTCTGCACAAAGGTGGAGCGTCCACTGACTCAGGCAATTATAGGCCCATCAACCTAACTAGCCTGATCTGCAAGCCCATGGAATGCATAGGTTCATAGGTAGGTATCAGGCTATTGGCCCTAGAGCCTATATAAGCCTAACCAAAAAGGTACCCTGGCTTTCGTCACCCAAGAAAATTATTTTCCTGTGCTCCTGTCAAGGAGAGCCACAGAGGTGATCCCCGGGGTGAATTTCCTCTTGAAGAGTGCTAATGAGGAGCTTTGTTTGATATAGATAGGTAGTTTGTTCCAGAGTATGGGAAGTCTCTGGGACAGGACTCTATCCCTCCAGCATGTTCTGTTTACTGTAGTGACAAAGTTTAGGTCCCTAGAGCGTGTAGCTCGGAGGGATTGGGATTTCTTTAAGTGGAGCATGTCCAACAGCTCTGGGTTTGACATAGCTTTGTATATGTTAGGCAGAGATCGCCTCTGAGTAGGTGATATGCGACGAAGTAAAGCTAGAGTTTTTTGAGACAGTCTGCATAGGGCATCTGTATGAGGCCGGCAATCCTCTTTGTGAGGTATTTCTGCGACCTTTCCAGTTGTAGATTTCTTGTGAGGTACAAACCAAAAGGGTGTTGTACTCTATAATGGGTCTAATGAGTGATGAGTAGAGGGGAACAATGACCTCTTTCTTCCTGGATGAGAAACCTTTTGTGATGAGGTGTGCCACATAGAAGGATTTCCTGACTACTGTGGCGATGTGATTATCAAAGGAGAGACTACTGTCCACCTGTGTCCCAAGGTCTCTTATCACACTTTCGGTGTTAAGTAGACTACCACCTATGCGGTAGCTCATGGGTACAGAGTTTTTACCAAAGGGGATGACAATGCACTTTTTGGCATTGAGCTTGAGGCCATAACTTTGACACCAGGCATCTGTCTCCGTGAGGCCCTTTTGTAGGATGTCCACAGCGTTAGGAGTTTCGATTATGGCTCCTAGTTTGCAGTCATCAGTGAACTTCATTAGCCAGAGACCTTCTGTGTTGGCCTGCAGTTCAGAAAAGTAGATACCAAACAGGAGAGGACCCAGGACTGAACCCTGTGGTACTCCACTTGTCACTGGTCTGAAGTCGGATTTGGAGTCTGCTCCTTTCACAGTGTGGGTTCTGTCAGTGAGCCAGTTGCCAACCCATCTTGTGACATAGGGATGTATACCTAGTTTAGTGACTTTATCTATAATTCCAGAGTGGGGGATGGTGTCAAAGCCTTGGCGAGATCTAGATAGGTTGTGTGAACCACCTTACCCTTGTCTAGGGCTTTGGTGATTGCTTCAAAGAAGTCATCTGCCTTTTACAAACCAAAACTGGGTGGGGTCCAGAGTTTGGAGATTACCAATGTCTTTGTGTACAAGATCATGATGATATGTTCCATGGCCTTGCAGACCAGGCTCGTTAGGCTAATGGGGCGGTAGTTCCCGGGGTCTGTGGTGGCTCCCCCTTTGTGGAGTGGGAGAACTGTCGCTGTGTGTCATTCAGTGGGCACAAAGCCTGAGGTGAGACTATGATTGAACATGGTGCTTAGGTGGGGTGCCAGTTCATTCTGCAGTTTGTGTAGAACACAGCCTGGGATGCTGTCAGGTCCCATGGATGTTGTGTTCTTGGCTTTGGAGAGTGTGTTTTTTACATGTGCAGCTGGGATTACAGGAACTTTGCATTCTTCCGGTATAGAGATGGGCCCTTTAGGGGGTGAGATGGGGGTTAAGTTAGCACTGAACCTATCTGCCAGGATGTTGGCAATATTAGTTGGTTCTGTATATTTAGTGCCATTGTGCTGTAACTCAGAGCAGATCTGAGTGTTGCCATTGAGATTCTTGACATAGCTATAGAATGCTTTGTGGTTGTCTATAGAATCAGTGGCGATTTTGTTTTCGTAACTAGCTTTGGAGGATTTTATGAGGGATCTCAGCTTCTTACTGAGGCTGACCAGGGAGCTCCTCCAATCATGGGATTTTCCTCTTTTTTGCAACAGTTTCTTTCTTCTGTTGTACAGTCTGTTTATGGCAGGGGACCACCAGATTGGCTTCCTTTTTTTGGAGGATAGCATCTTGGTTCTGTTAGGGATAGCACGATCCATGCACTTGTGTAAGTGCTAAAGTGCATTTGTGTAGGATTCAGCAGTCATACCTCTATTGTCCATCTGCATGGGTGTCGTGAAGTTCACCACTTCTGTCTTAAGAAGCGTGAAGTTGGCTTTGGAGAATTTGTTTTACTGTGGTTTCCCTAATGGGGGGTGGGGGCGGGGTGTGGATGTCTAGGGTGATTAGCTTGTGGTCGGATTTGACCAATGAGGAATTGACCTCTGGTGTGGAACACCGGTCGCCCATGTTGGTAATGACCAGGTCTAGGATATTGCTGCCCCTGGTGGGGGTGTGGATAAGTTGATCCAAGGCATTGGAATTTATGAATTCCAGAAAACGTTGAGCAAAATAGTTGGTACATGAGTAGTTTTCCCAGTTAATGGTGGGGTAGTAGAAATCGCCCATTATTAGGGTGTTGGGTTGTACCCTAATATTTTCCAGTACATCACAAAATAAGGTGTGGGAATCCTGGGGTATGGTGGGGGATCTGTAGCAAGTTACAATTTGGATTGCGGTCTTGCCCAGAGTTAGTTGCACTTGGATAACCTCGGATGCATTATGCTGAGCAACTAGCCTGGAGGTGTGGATATCCTTAATGAATGTGGACACGCCTCCACCTTTAGTGTTTCGGTCCATTTTAGGTGGCTGAAAGGTGTGGTATGAATTACAGCCTGGTAATGCAAGGGTGCTCTCTGGAGCTTTGAACCAGGTCTCTGTCACTGCACAGATGTCGATGTTCTCCATTTTAAGGAGTGCCTCGAGTGAATGCATTTTGAGGTTTAGACTTCTAGCATTGAGTAGCATTACCCTCAGATTTTGCTTGCTTGTACCTGTTAATGTGGTGAATTTGTCATTTGAACCTTGCTTAAAAAAGGCACTATAGGGGTGGCAACAGCCTTAACTAGTATCCGGAACTCTAAGGGCGAAAGGTGCAGGCCATCTCTGGTCTGTTGATCATGTCACCTAGGCAGACAAATACTGGATCCCCTTAGAATGACACCATAACCTTAGCCAATTGTTGAAATCAATCATTTTGTCCTTGTACTGTGGTATTATTCTGGGTGATGGCAGGATGCTACTCAGGGCTAGGGTCATACCTGCCTGGGCTACAAGATCGGAGACCTCCTCCATGTTTCTTTTCATGTAGTCCAGGGAAGTACGTCTCACATCATTCACACCAACATGGACAATGACAGAGTCATATTTGTACTTGTTGTGGAGTGACCTGAGGCATCATGGACCTTATAAATAAGGACATTGGCAACATCCAGACGCTTGACCCCACGCAATTTGGTTTTGTCAAAGGGAGATCATGCCTGTTAAACTTGGTTGGCTTCTTTGAAACAATCACCAAAGCCATGGACGAGAGGAAGACGGTGCACACCGCCTACCTTGAACTAGCTAAAGCCTTTGACACTATTCCCCACTTGGGCATAATAGATAAACTCTCCCAGCTAGGCATCAACCCGTATGTCACCAGCTGGGTAGCTAACTGGCTCACAGATAGAACCCACTCAGTCAAAGTAGGGGAAGCTACTTCTAGTAGTAGGGCCGTAATGAGCGGTGTACCCCTAGGATCGGTCTTGGGGCCTCTGCTGTTTGGGATACACTTTTCTGAGGTGCAAGCCAAAACCAGTGGTCTGTGGCTGACCAGGTTTGCAGATGACTGCAAGCTGGGCACTGTCTTAAATTCTCCTAGTGATGGGAACATCCTCGAAGCGGGCCTTACCCAAACTAATGACGGATGCCAGAAGCATAGCCTCAAACTGAATGCCAAGAAATGCATCATTATCCCCTTTGGGGAAAATGGCATCCCCACTTATTATCACATTAATAATAATGTACTAAGCATGCAATCAGTTGTGAGGGACTTGGGCACCCAGGTTGATAGCAACCTGACTTTTGACCACCACGTTGCCTCCATTGTATGGAAGGTCTTCTACATGGCCCACCTCATAAATAAGGGTAGTTCATCCAGGAATAAGGAGGTCATAACATCCCTTTACTCCTCCCTTATCAGACCCATTATCGAGTACAATTCCCCCTTCAGCATGTACCTTGCCAAGCACATGCAGCAGTTAGAAAGACCAGAGAGGTTCCTGACCAGGAAAATCCTGGGTCTCAAACACCTATCCTTTACAGATAGGCTAAAAGCCCTGTCCCTCTACTCAGTCTCATACAAACTGCTCAGAGGTGATCTGTGTCTGGCATACAACGCCATTTTAGACCCAGCCTTGATGGACTTCTGCATATCCATAAGACAAGCACAACCCGCATGCAAGGCCTTAACCTAGTGTGTGACATTAATAGAACTTGTAGGTGGGATAGGTTTGTGTCCCAAAGACTTCCCCATCTGTGGAATAGACTCCCACTCCATGTGAAGCAGAGTACTTCTCTAGCCCTCTTTAAGAGGAACCTGGGCGACTGGATGGGAAACAGAAAATATACCCCTGGGATCCCACCTGTGTCCTTGCTGGACAGGGGAAACAGGTGCTGACTTTGAGGGAACATGGGCGAAATTATTGGCTAGGCTTGTAAAGGCCTCTTGGCCAATAGCCTAGTATCATCCTATGAACCTATAAACAAATGTAAAATAAAATAAATAAATAATAAAATGTTATATTTTTTACTGCTGTGGTCAATGTATTTTAAATCCGTTGGAGCTTTTCTGCCTGGGACTCCGCTAAAAATGGGTTTCTGACCAAGTCGTACTTTCCCGGTTACCAAATGTCAATAAATAAATGGGTCATCAACACACTTCAGGTCCAAGTGTGTAGCAAAAAAGCACACAAAGCACTGCAGCAAGTGCTTCATTAAGGACCAGAGTATCAATCAATATTGGACATGCCATTATGGAAATGAATTCTTCTGTCATCTGCCGTCACTCTTTCTTAACACCAGCAAATGGGCAGCTGGACCCTTTGTCCCATCGTAGCTATGTGTAATTACAAAATCAGTAGGAACATACCAATCTGAATTGCCATGTGAAATTTGTGTGATTCTGGGCTGTTTAGCATTAAATAGTTAAACAGATTTATTTTTATTTATTTATTGTATTTGTTTACCGTGAAAGTCCACTGGGCCCAAAAGAGCCCATTTTCAGTGGAGGCCTGGGGAGAAAAGGTCCAACATGAACATAGGTACAGAAAAAATTAAACATTAATTGGTACAGAAGTAGAAACAGTGTTACACATAATTACAGGAATATATACAGAATATATACATAAAAGCAGAAATTTATTTGGTTGCCAGATGAATTCAATCAGAGAGGTATAAACAGAGATACATTAATCAGCATTATTGTACCAGTATCAACAAGTGATGAAAAAATAATAGTTGTGGAGAAAATATCATTAGTCAACAGTAGCAAAAAGCATGGGAGTTAAGTTATCATATAAAGGTTACAGAGCTGGAACATAGCCATGAAGAGTTGAGAGGATTTTTTAGTATTTGTTTGAAGGTGGTGGTGGTGCTGCCTGTGTTTCTTATAGAAGGTGGACATGAATTCCATAGTTTGGCGATGGTGAAGGAGTAGAGGAGTTGACCAGCAGATAAGCTGGGCTTTTCTACTTTTAGAAGAAGATGATTTTCAGATGTTAGTTGCCTGCTGGATTGGTATTTGGCAAGTAGTGTCAAGACAGTAGGACAGTCTGTGGGTATGTAGATTATTTTGTGTGCTGTATTTAATTGGGTGAATGAGGGATGGTGGGGGAGTTCCAGCCAGCCTAATTGTTTCACTGGGTTACAGTGGTGGGATGAGAATTTGGCCTTGGTGACAAATTTGGCTATTCTGTTGTAACACGTATCAAGTTTGGATTTTGTAGAATTTTGGATATTAGTGAGGAGAGGGGCAGCATAAAGGAGAGAGTGTAATAAAAAGGTGTTTGCAAGGGTTCGTCTAGTAGAGGCTAAGAAAGTGTTGGTGTCTGTAGAGCATACCAAGCTTTTGGCGTGTTTTTTTTTTTAATTGCCTTCCACGTATTTAGACCAGCTACTTCACAGGCAGAGACTAAAGGTGGAGGTCTCTACTTCAAGGTTGGTCAAACAGGACAATGCACTTGAGCTGCTCCAGGTTCAAATCACCATACGTAAAATCCAATACCACCTCCTTGCAAGCTATAGATCCCCCTCTTTGACCCAGGAAACCCATACATACAATGTATTTAAACTTATTACAAACACTAATCATTCAACCCAATACCATATTCGTGGGTGACTAATTACCCCCCTATTAACTGTGAATCTTATATGACATCAAATGTACATGCACAGAGATTCCAGGATTTTGTACACACAAACTCCCTGGACCAGATAGCCAATACACCAACCAGGGGTGCAACCATACTGGATCTGGTCCTCACTAATATGGGAAAGTGCTGCACAACCCCTACTGTAATGCCTTCCCTGGTAAGGTCAGACCACAAACTGGTTTCCTTTGAAGTAAAAAATAAACCTGGTCCCCAAGCTAAACCAAGAATATTCAGGAACTATTCCAAGGTTAACCTCCTGCTATTTAGTGAGAACCTGACAAAATTGCAAGATACTATAAACCCTCTGAACACTTCTGCATGTGCAGAACTGTTCACAGAAACCCTGTACAAGCATGGTAATAGCTGCATAGAGGCAGGTGTACCCACTAGGAAGAAGTACAGAACTAACTTAAAAAACAAGCCACCCTGGTGGAATAACAAAATCAATTGGATGTACAACAAGAGGAAGAAAATCATGGCAAAAATTAGGAGGTGCAGCATCTAGCAGGATAAAGGGACTCTCATCAAACTAAACAAACAAGTCAGAGGACAAAAAGTCTGCCGAAGCAAAATTTGAGGTAAGTTTGTCCTCCCAGGCCAAGAACAACCACAAAGCATTCTTTAGCTATGTCCACAACTTTAAAGGCACTACATGTTGTAAATGGAGCCACCTATACTGAGCCAGAAGATGTAGCTAACCTCCTGGCTGATATATTCAGCTCCAACTTTACTACTCTCTCCTCCTCAACCTTCCCTCAGGAAATATCATCAAATATAACTCCCCTACTATCACTAGGGAGCAGGTCCTTAATGCTCTCTCGAAGAACAACACTGCATCAATGGGCCCAGACAATATCCCTGGATACCTTCTAAACAGCACGAAACATGACCTATCAGGGCCTCTGGAATTACTATTTAATGGTAGCCTCCAAACAGGCTTCATGCCTCATGAATGGAGAAAGGCAACAGTCATCCCTCTGCACAAAGGTGGGTCGTCTGCAGACCATGGAAACTACAGCCCCATAAGTCTCACTAGTCTGATATGTAAAGCCATGGATAGAATTATCATGGAGATGATCAATAGAGATATAGTAAACCTCCACACACTAGACCCAACATAGTTTGGTTTCATCAAGGGCAGATCATGCCTACTCAACCTGGTGGAGTTCTTTGAGAAGGACACCAAAGCAATGGATGAGGGCAAAATCGTTTACACTGCCTACCTTGACCAGGCCAAGGCATTTGACACAATACCCTACTTGGGCATTGTTGACAAACTCGGGTTAGGTATAAACCCATATGTCACTCGGTGGATAGCCAACAGGACCCAGGATGTTAGAATTGGGGAGTCCACCTCTACAAAGAGGCCAGTCACAAGTGGAGTCCCTCAGGGTTCAGTCCTTGTCGGCTCCTTTTTGGCATTTACTTCTCAGAAGTCAAGGGCAATGTCAGTGGTCTCTGGCTGACTAAATTTGCAAATGATTGCAAATTAGGAGCTGTCATTGAATCTCATACTGACACAAATGTTCTCCAGGAGGGGCTGACACAAACAACTGGTGTCAGAGCCATGGACTAAAACTAAATGCCAAGAAATGCATAATAGTATCCTTTGGGAAGTCATCCATTGCTGGTAACTATCATACTGACAACACACACCCTCAGAGTTGACCTAATAGTCAGGGACTTAAGGACACACACAGTAATCTAGACTTTGATCATCGTGTGTCTACAGTGGTGAGGAAATCATTCTGTGTTGCACAACTTATAAACAAAGGTATGGCATCCAAGTCCAAGGGAGTCATTGTTCCACTGTATTCGGCATTCATCAGACCTATTACTGAGTGCAATGCCACCTTTGGTATGTACCTAATCAGGCATATCCAACAACAGGAACATCCACAAAGGTTCCTCACTAAAAGAATACAGGGCATAAGTAATATGTCCAATGCTGACCACCTCAAGGCCCTATCCCTGTATTATGTCTCCTACAGGCTTTTGAGGGGAGATCTATGCCTGGCATACAGGGCATTGTCAGACCCCACTCTGATGGACCTCCTGCATACCCACAAAACAAACAGTACCAGAATTACCCATTCTAAAGACTTAAATTTTTCCTGTAATATTAAATAGGACCTGCTGGAGAGATAGGTATGTATTCCAGAGACTACCCAGTCTATGGAACAGGCTCCCCATCCATGTGAAACAGAGTTCCTCCCTAACCCAATTCAAGTGCAACTTGGACAACAGGATGGGAAACCAGACATTCATCCCTGGTTTGGCACCTATGTCTCTAATGCAAACAGGTAATTTGTAAATGGTTCATCTCCCAGGCCCATACTTACACTCACCAAGGGTGTCAGAACTTGTCAGAGATTTGGGATGCATGGCTAGGCTTAAAAAGGCCCTTGTGGTCATTAGCCTAGTAAACACATATGAACCAATGTTTAGGTCAAAGTTAAGGTTTTCATCTATAATAATGCCTAGTAGTTTAGTGTGTGAGACAACTTCTACAGTGGTATTGTCTTGGGCTTGTATAGTGAAGAGTTTCTTTTTTATCTAGGGGAGTGGTTTTCTTAGGAATAAAAAGTACTAGTTTAGTTTTTTTTTTTGGATTTAGAACAAGATGATTGTTAAGCATCCAAGATTCAGTAGAGGTGACGGCATTCTGGGTGATTTGCTGAAGTTCACAGCTGGAATTTGCAGTGTATATTATTGTAGAGTCGTCAGTATACTGGATTACTGAGCATTGTGGGAGAGTGGAGTGAAAGTTGTTAATAAAGATGCTACATATGAGAGGTCCAAGTATGGATCCTTGGGGTACCCCTGTGGAAGTATTGAGAAAGGGACAGTAAGATCATTGCCATTTGGTGGATTGCTGCCTATTGAGAGATAGCTATTGAACCATTGTAGGGTAGGTGGGGAAATGTGGAGTGTGGACAGTTTAGAGAGACGGATAGTGCGGGAAATGATAATCGGATGCTTTGGAGAGGTTGAGGAAAAGAGAAGTGATTATTTTGCCAGAATCCTGTGCCCTGTTAACTGTATCAAGAAAAGAGAAGAGGGCAGTAGTGGTGCTGTGTCCCAGTCTGAAACCATGCTGAGTGGGTGGCAGAATTTGGTTTTCAAGCAGGTGGTTGAGGAGTTGGGCATGGATGCATTTTTCTAGTATTTAAGAGAGGGGTGAGAGAATTGCTATAGGCCGAAAGTTTGTGGTGTCCGTGTTGGTGCCGCCTTTGTGTAAGAACAGAATGAATGCTTTTTTCCAGATGTTTGGGACAAGGGATTCTTTAATCTATCTGTTAATGAGTATGCTGATGGAATAAGCTACAGAGTTTGCAGCTAGCTGCAGGAAGTGTGGAGGTAGATTGTCAGGGGCCAGAGTACAGGGTTTGAGCTTAACTAAAATTTTTTTTTATTGTGGCGGTGGATATGGGGAGAATTTTAGGTGGGAGTTGAGGGTAGGATTGTTTTCTGGGATGATGTGGTCATCACCTGTCTTGGTGGTGATGTTAACTGTAGGAAAGGTGGTGGAGGTTAGCTATGGTGTCAATGAAGTAGAAATTGAAGAGGGTGGCAAGTTTGGTGTGTTTTTTTTTTGTGGGTCAGGGAATGGGTTAAATGGGAGGGGATAAATAATGAAGAATGTAAGTTATGAAAATGGGAGTCAATGCAAATGTTAGTGGACCATACTCTTAGTCATAACACCACCTATGGACAGTGGCAAGCATGTACAATGCTTGTTTTTGCAGACTAGCATTTCAAACACCATGCCTTAGCACCATTACACTAATACTGCTAGGAGCTCACACAAGGATTGCATAACAAAATTCCCACTAAGTTTATACAGCTATAACAGGATAACTAAACTTGTATCTAATATTCCATCCAGAACACATCATTGTGTCACTCTTAAGCAAGCACACCAAACTGAACTTCCCAAACATTGTTTGTACACACAAATCAATACTGCACACAACCTAAATTATAAACCCTAAAAGTGTCCTCCTGTTATCAATACTGCACACAACCTAAATTATAAACCCTAAAAGTGTCCTCCTGTTAACAACATTCTCCAGCTCTACCCAATAGCAAAGGTGCTACATTCAGGAAATAAATCGTGAGTTTGAGTAAATAGGACAACACATCTGGTGACTGACATTACTCAAGTTATGCCACTGAACTGTGGAACAACATACTGATTGAATTGATTCAAACTCAAAAAACAGTCCAGGTTATGCTCCTGCTCTGTACCCAGGATATCCGTACCACCTGAAATAATCAAATACACTAATCCGGCTAACTGTGTACGCTTGTAGGCACCTCCTTCCACTTTTAGATGGCCAACCTCTGAACTCTGGCCTCTGTACTTTGCACATTTGGCATGCATGCCATCTGTTGCTTTTCTATCGTTCCTGTGAATGTAATTATTTGCACAATTTCATATTCTCAAACCCACTTTGTGTATGTTACATGTTCTAATCACAAGCTATAATTCTAATATATTTTTTCGTAATATCTAAGAATCAAGATTTATTTCAGCAGACCTCCACTGAAAAGGGGTTATACCCAGTCGGACTATACCAGTCAACCAATGGAAATAAATAAATATGTACATGGGATTATTATGTTTAGCTCAGACCAGATGATCACTTGTTGTACAGTTTATTGTTTCCCTGTCTTTACACTGTTGGTTTTCATGCACTGAATCAATAGGATAACTGATCCCAAAAAGGGATTACTAATCACATGCAGCCAATTCTACACACAAGACTATTAGATACTGAAGAGGAACACTCCTGTACCATAAAATAGTAATGTCCACCTCCTAACCATACTTTCAAGGCATCTTGTGCGTGTATCATATCATTGTTTGGCTATACAACATTGCTGTACATTACCGTTCTTTAATGTGAACTGTACTGCAAAATGTTCTAAGTTATTGAACTTCATTTTAGTACTGACATACACTTCTTTCCTCTTGTGTGACTAATTCCTCACCTCCACAGTTATGATTTAAAATTCTTCTTGACATGTTTCTTTGTAATTTTACTGTATATCTCTAACTAATTTTGAATGTCCATTTTTTTGACGTAGTATTCAGGGTCATTGCTGAAAAGTGCACAATACTGCACTTAAAAGGATCAAAGTTCTCTAAGTCAAAGCAACTGCTGCTATGCCCACCTGGTTGACCCTGTATATGGAGTTACACATGGAACTTACACTGCAATAAAACAAAGTTCATTCTCATAGTAGTTGTGTAACTCTTGATCTGAAGTAGGAAGACTTCATTCGTCTGCAACCTGTGGGTATCGGATCCGACCTCGGATCCGAGCTGGCAATTCAAAAGCTTAGGCTCCGAGCTCCTAGCTCCTCCCTCTTACCCATAACCCCTTGCCAAGCCCTGACTGACCTCAGATTTCGTTTGCCGCTTTCAAGTTGCGACGGATTCTTGAGCTCCTGGCATTTTTTGGTGACAGATAAGTTTGTCTGACAGAAAAAGTTTAAAAATTCTCTATTTTGTTACTTTATATTATTAGTGTTGATTGTGTTAGGCTTTCCTCTCTCTTTTTATTTAATATTTCACGGGTTTTTGCGTAGTTTGGTGTGTGTGTTGTTTTAGGCCTTCAGGGTTTATAATGTCTGAAGCCCATAAGGCTGTTTTCTCTAAATGTACCGAGTGCGGCCATAAGCTGTCCCCAGCGGATGGCCACACTCGGTGTGTTAAATGCTTGGGGGTTGAACACCTGTCATCTGGTTGTACCATTT
Organism: Protopterus annectens; assembly: GCF_019279795.1. Classification (NCBI taxonomy): domain Eukaryota; kingdom Metazoa; phylum Chordata; order Ceratodontiformes; family Protopteridae; genus Protopterus; species Protopterus annectens. The sequence continues at coordinate 89,157,335 of NC_056747.1, read as the reverse complement.
GTGCAGGGTTCAACCCCCGGGCTTTGAGGAAGCGGAGGTCGAAGCTGGTGCTGGCGGGACTTTTACCTCCAGATACCGCTTCGGCTTCTGCCCCTTCTACTCAGCAACCTGTTGCTGTGGGCTCTCCCCCTCCGGCTGGGACTCAACCTCCCTCTAAGTTGCCGGAGGAGAAAGAGCCCTCTAGGGAGAGAGAGAAGAAGGAGAGGCACAGGGAGAGGCACCACAAACGGAGAGCCGAAACTTCCAGTTCGGCTCCTCCATCTAAGCGGGCCTCCCCTGTGCCTTCTAGCTTTCCTCCTCCTCGGCTCCACTCCCCTCGGTTCTCTCCTGGGCCCGAGGAGGAGGAGGCTAGCCCTTCTACGAGGTCTCCGAGGCTCTCTAGGTCCGCTTCGGTGGCCTCCACCAGGTCAACTTTTTCAATGAGTGAAGCTGATATGGACCGGATGATGAGGAAATTCATCCAGGCCCAAATGCAAATGGGAGTGCTCCTAGCCCCCCCCCCATCCGGGAGGGGCTTCGACCCCTTTTTTCGCCCCTTTGGCTCCTTCTCCCACCCATACCACGGGTTCGGAGCTGTCGGCGCCGGGCAGACTTGGATCCGGGGGTGGGTCGGATCCGATAGGTCGGCGCACCTCGGATCCATCCCATCCCTTGAGTGCTTCGGGTACTTCGGACCCGACCTCTCGGAGCCGAGGACCGAGCCTCTGATCCGAGGGAGCTGGTGTGTCTTCGGCTCCGTCCAGGTCGGAGCACACCGGTCTCTCGGATCCGACGGTTTCGGCTCCGACTCCGATCCGTGCGTCGGATCCAAGTGGGGGTCGGCTCTCGGGGTTTAGAGAAGCTGGCTCCCCCTCAGCCTTCGACGTAGTGGAAAGGGCACTGTTGAGGACGTCCGGACCCCCGGTCCCTGCCACGGCTCCATCCCGCACTCCCTTGCAGTTGGGCCAGACCCCCACCAGCCAGTCCCAGGGACAGCCCGCCTCGATGTCCCAAGTGGTTCCCTTGGAACATCCAACTGCGGAAGAGTACTCCTCGGACAGCCCCCCTGATGAAGTACCTCGGAAGCGCAAGTGCAAAAGGAGGCACATGGACTCCCCTGAGTCCGTTACCGAAGACACAGATTTGGATGAAGGGGAAGGCTCCCCAAGGTCACCCCCTGAAGATGTCTCATTTGGAGACATTATCTAGATGTTAAGGATCGGGGGGGGTGGTCTGCCCCCAAGGCTTCCTCGGACGAGTCTGTGTTCTTGGAGGCATTCGAGGCGGGCCCATCTACCTCTTGGGTGTCCCCTCCTGCTGACCCTCTGGTGGATCTTATATCCATCAGAGCGTGGAAGGATCTGGACACCGTTGAGCCTGTACCCAAGTGTCCTGACCGCATCCTTTCCCCTCCGGCGGACCGCACTCACTGGAGCAAGGGCCCCCCAGTAGATGCCATGATGATGGCTGCAGCCACGAAGAGGGAATTGGCCCAGGAGAGTCCCTCTATGCATCCTCCGGGCAAGGAGTCCCGCTCGATGGATCGCATTGGGAAGCGAGTTTTCAGTTCAGCAACCTTCTCTTTGAGAGCGCTGAACTACATGGCACATGTCATTAGGATGCAGCGGGATCTGATTAAAGAATACGCTGCATCTCCCCCAGAGTCCATGTCGAGTGAGGATAAACAAGTATACTCCACCGAATGGCCACTCTCAGATCAGTTTCCAATACATCTATGCGGCTGCTTTCTCACGCTACTGAGGGAGCCGCTAGAGCCAGCGGAGCAGGCCTAGTCATGAGGCGACAGGCCTGGCTTCGCCACTGTGATTTTGCAGAGCCCTTCAAGGCGACCTTGAATGCCCCTTCGATGGTTCTGCCTTGTTTGGCAAGACTGTTCATGAGACATTAGTCCAGAGCGAAAAGGACGGGAAGACGCTGTCTGCCGTCAGAGTCCGCTTCTCAGCTCCCCAGAGGTCCTTCTCTAAGAACCAAAAGGGACAGAAGAAGATGTGGTTCGAAATCGCAGCAGTCCCAACATGCTCTGGTTAACCAGTCCTTTTGTTGTAGAGGTGGACGAGGAGGTCGCTGTCCTAGAGGCAGGGGGGCTCCTAGCAACTTTGGGTCCAGAGAACCTTTCTCTGATAGACCCACGCAGCAGCCCTGAAGGGTTGCCCGGCTGTCCGTCTCTGGAGGCAGTCGGGGCGTTGAGGCACCTGACTTCTTGGGAGTCCATCACAACAGACCGTTGGGTGCTTCGTGTGATATCCAGAGGTTATTCAATTCCCCTATACAAGGTTCCCAGATCTCGCAGCCTCCCAGATGTTCCACCCGACCAAAGGCGGCAGCTGTCGAAATCGAACAGCTGCTAGGAAAAAGAGCTATCCAGCGTGTCCCCCTAGATCAAACCGGATTAGGGTTTTACTCCAGGTTCTTTTTGGTGCCAAAGAAAACGGGGGACCTAAGACCAATCTTAGACCTTTCCCAGCTGAACCTGTCAGTAACCAAGCAAAGTTCCGGATGGTCACCCTCCAATCTATACTTCCCTCTTGAGGAGAACGACTGGATGTGCTCCATCGACCTCAAGGACGCGTACTACCACATTCGCATGGACAGGCGATCCAGGAGGTTTCTTCGCTTCTGGCTGGGAGCCAGTCATTATCAGTTCAGGGTCCTCCCCTTTGGTCTCACCTCAGCCCTCAGGGTGTTCACCAAGGTGCTAGCGGTGGTAGCGGCCCACCTGAGGCTCCAGGGATTACAGGTCTTTCCGTACCTGGACGACTGGCTCCTGACGGCATCATCAAGGCATCTTCTGTGCTCAGCCAGGGACTACTTTCTTCAACTAGCCCCAAGGCTGGGCATCACGATCAACTGGGAGAAATCTTTACTGCACCCCACACAAGCTATAGATTTCATAGGAGGAAGACTAAACACCAGATCAATGCGAGCCTTCCTCACTCCAGACAGAGTTGCCAACCTGAAGTGTCATGTGGCAGCGGTCCTGCAACCATCTCCAACTGCAGCTTCAGTCCTGAGGGCCCTAGGTTCTATGGCGGCAGCTATTCCGCTTCTCATTCATGCTCGCTTACGCATGCGGGTTCTTCAATAGACCCTTCAGGTTCAGTGGTCCCCTCTTTGTTCCTCTCTCAACGCTCCGATTGCGGTCAGCAAGGCGTGCAGGGACTCCCTTCTTTGGTGGCTTCTTTCTCCGGAGCCCCTGGCAGGGAGACCTTTTTGTGCTGCATTCCCCCGAGCCACAGTGACCACGGACGCTTCTTGCCTCGGGTGGGGGGGGCATTCTGCGGGAAAGATTGTCCAAGGCACGTGGAATCCCACAGAGACGTCATTGCATATAAATGTCCTGGAAATGAGGGCGGTGCTACTAGCGTTGCAAGCACTTCACCACGTTCTTCCTTCAGGGACTATTGCGATTCAGACAGACAACATGTCGGTAGTCTGGTATATCAACAAGCAGGGAGGAACCAGGTCTTGCCCCCTTTGTCGAGAGGCCATGAGAGTCTGGGAATGGGCAATTTCCACCAAATGCTTTCTGGTAGCAACGCACATTCCGGGAAAGTCCAACATCCTTGCGGACAAGCTCAGTCGCACCATTCTTTCTCCTCACGAGTGGTCTCTCAATCCTCAAGTAGCGAAGAAGATTTTTGCCGTTTGGGGGCAACCCTGTTGCGATCTTTTTGCCTCTCCCTCAAACGCCAAATGCGACAATTTCTTCGCTCTGCTTCCCCCACCAGGGGAATTCCCGAGAGATGCTCTGGTGCATGCTTGGCCTCCCGGTCTCCTTTATGCCTACCCTCCACTTCCTCTGATGCAGAGGCTTCTGCAGAAAGCCACCAGTTTGGGGAGCAGAATGATTCTCATTGCCCCGTTCTGGCCTCGTCAACCCTGGTTCCCCTTCGTATGGTCTCACAAAATCAATCCACCCTGGATTTTGGATCCAATTCCGGATCTCATCTCCCACCCTCTGGGAATTTCGGTTCCCAATCTGCGCACCCTGAAGTTGACAGCTTGGCTGCTCCAGTTCCATCCTTGATTAGGACTCCCGGTATCTCATCACCGGTCAAGGCCATCTTAGTGGCAGCTCATAAACCTTCCACCAGGCAGGTTTATCGGAGTAAATGGAAGAGATTCTCTATTTGGGCGGTACAGAGAACTTTGGATCCTTTCTCGGCACCTATGTCAGCGGTGCTGGATTTTTAACAGACCTCTTTCATCAAGGGCAAGTTCTTCCACGATTAAGGTACAATTGGCAGCTATCTCGCATTATCACATTGGTCATGAGACAGCTCCCCTCATGACAGCGAAATTATGCAAAACCTTTCTCAAAGGGATTTTTTTGTTGAGGCCTCCAGTCAAGGAGGTTGTACCACCTTGGGACTTGTCTTTAGTTCTGCAAGCCCTTACTGCTCCTCCCTTCGAGCCTGCAGCTTCTACAGATCTAAAGTACCTTTCCTGGAAGACTGCCTTCTTGGTAGCTATCACTTCAGCCAGAAGAGTGTCTGAGCTTCAGGCTCTATGCGTCAAGCCGCCTTACCTTTCTTTCTTCCGATAGGGTGTGCCTCAAGACCAATCCATCTTTTCTTCCGAAGGTGTCTTCTGAATCTAATATTAAACAAACAATCAATTTACCTGTGTTTTTCCCAAGTACTCAAACAAAGGAGAATACAAATTGCATTCCTTGGATGTTCATAGACAATTACGTTTTATATTCACAGAACAGCTGGTCACAGGAAATCAGATCAGCTGTTCGTTTCCTTTGCTAAATTTGCTCTGGGTAAAGCAGTATCTAAAGTCACACTATCTAAGTGGATTGCTAATTGTATTCTGCAGGCATATGACACTTCAGGTAGACCTGTTCCTCAGAGGGTTACGGCTCATTCTACTAGGGCAGTTTCCACGTCAGCCGCCTTTAAGTCCCGTGTATCATTGGATGATATCTGCTGCAGCTACTTGGGCCTCGCCTCATACTTTTATTTCTCATTATAAGGTGGATGTTGTTTCTAGAGGAAGAGCATCCTTTGGCTCAGCGGTGCTCCGAAACATCCTTCCATGACGGCCGCCCAAGATTCAGGTAGCTGGGGACTCTGTCCCACAGGTTGCAGACAAATGAAGTCTTCCTACTTCAGATTTAGAAGTTATGTACTCACCATAACGTTCCATCTGAGTAGGTGACTTCATTCGGATGCAACCACCCCCCCTCCATCCCCCTGACCTTTATAGAGCGAGTATTTATGCTGTTTTTTCGTGTACTGTAGTCAGTATTTTGAGGCAAACTCAATCTGAGGTCAGTCAGGGCTTGGCAAGGGGTTATGGGTAAGAGGGAGGAGCTAGGAGCTCGGAGCCTAAGCTTTTGAATTGCCGGCTCGGATCCGAGGTCGGATCCGATACTCACAGGTTGCATTCGAATGAAGTCACCTACTCAGATGGAACGTTATGGTGAGTACATAACTTCTAATTTCATTCCTACCAAGCCATAGGTATAGCTTGACAGTGCAACAAAATCAAAGAGATGCTATGCCACCTTGATGTAGCCGGATGTGCATTTGCTTTCAGTGTCCACACTTGCACATGGAATATGAGTTTCCGTGATCTGCAAGAAATAGACGTTATCAAGAGAAAGAACCCTCTGCAATTTCTGCTTGTTCATATGCAAGTATGATGCATCATCTGATGCAAATGCATGAAAAATCCCAGACAAGCCTAATTCTTATGAACAGCATCATATTTTAAATGTAGCTGTTCTAAGCTTCAGGAAAATTCTTATGGTAATATAATAAACAGATATATATGTATGCCCCTCTAAACACAGTTGTGTAGAAACAAAATGAGAGAAAAGTTCATCATTATAATGAGATGAGGAAGTGGCACTGCACAGTCACAGCAGCTTTACATGGAAATCCACGATCAATGACTACCCCATTTTGGTGCATATAACGAGGCATACGTCTTCTGTACTTATTCCCAGAAATAGCAGCATTGAAGGTTTCTTATTGTCCCACACTAGTGACAGAACTAGACAGGAACTTTGTGCACCATGTAAATTGCATTATTCTATATTTTTATTATCCCATGAATTTAGTTGCTGCAGCTGGGATCAAGTTTGACAGGCCCTTCTGCACAGAAACTTCAACCAAGCAAATGTGATGACAAACCCAGTGTGATTAAACATCAATATCAGTGCACATATACCACCCAGGCAATAGAAAGCATAAAAAGAAAAGGATGGAGCTCTTCATATTCCAAAACAAAGAACAAAGTATTAATTTTTAAACAAATGAGCTACCAGTAACATGAAGGAACAGGCCAGTCATCAAGTGAACAAACACTGCCCATGGCAACAGCACTGTATGCAAAGATTAGAAGAGATAGCTCAGTTATTCGAATAAGGCACCATTCAGATGTCTAAACAGCTACAAATGCATCAGTTGTGAAGCCAGATGAATAACAATGACCCTGGCTTTCTGTTCAGGAAGGGGAAAGCTGAGTTAACAGGTATCATGCTGAGCAGATGAAGTGATTATGTAGACATTCCGACTCCTCAGTAAATGATAGCTATTGACTGCTGACCAAAGGAAGTTGAAGAAGGAGATGGGATACCTACACATGGGACAGAGACAATGGTTTAGCATATTTACAGGCATCTCACCAGCAATATCAGATGAACTATAACAAATACCACTTAGAAAGTCAAACTTTAATCTGCAGATGCACAATGATATCCACATGGTACTTGTGTATCAAAACAACTGCATTTAAGGAGGGATAGGACATCTGAAAGCAAACCAAAATAGATATACATATGCATTTATGTGAACACTGACCAGAGAGAGATGAGAGGGTCCATATATGTGTTAACAACCATCTTGTTTCACGAGGAAATCTTGCAAGACAACATGATGGAATTACTACAGGTCACATTTGATATCAATACCATGTTCTACCATCTGACTGTCACATACTGTTTCCATTTGGTGCCAACCCTCAATGCACACTGTCTATGTAAGTCACTTAAAAATGCTTCATTGAATATAATGAAAGTAGCACATGTGCTGTTAACTCTGATTCATGCCATACTGTTACATTTCTACATAAGTATACTCAATACTCCTCTCCCTGCACCTGACCATACAGCAGCATCACTCTAGCTTCTGAACACAGTTTAAAACACAACATAATCCCCCAGGAATGCACATTAACTGAAAAACACACCTTCAATAAGTGGAGTACAGACATTCACTGCTGTGTATTCTGGTCTGGAGTTCACCAAGAATGCTTAGGGCAAAATCACAATAACCGTCTCCACCAATTGGCTATCTGGCACCATTGTAAAAAGATGCAGTAAGAGTCAACCTGAAAGCACTGCATACTTTATTACAGACCACAGGTATTTAACATACAAGCCTTTTGTATCCAGTACACCTTTTTTGATCTAACTGGTTTGCCATGCAGCACTTCTCAGCATACCCTACGAATGTTGACTCGGACAGAACACGGTACAAAATAATATCAGACAAGACTGACAACAGCATGGAAGTATAGCCGTTGTTGTGGTTGAAGTTTACTGATAAACAGCAGAAAGATACAGGATTACATGAAAAACAGGTGGTCAATCATTGCATACAGTCTGCTGTACTGTTCCATTCTTGGTAATGGAGAAGTGTCCATTCATAGCCTAGGCATAATGCAGTTGCTGTGATTCTGAGAAAATCAAAAAAACAGATGTCTGCATTCTGCTTCAGTTCTGCACTGCACATTGTGAAACCCTCAGTACACCATGAAAATGTCAAAACTTAGAAATTATAAAAGAAAGTTTGGTCCACTTACCCAAAAAAAACAGGGACAGTTTTTAAAATTGTACTAAATTCAGTTAGAAATAACATTTCAAGTGTACAACATCAAAATGTTTCTTCTCAAGAATAACAGGTACATCATGGTTGCCACCACACTGTGGCTGTAATCATTTATTTATTTTTATTTACATTTGTTAACTGGGTAGTGTCTGACTAGGTTGAAAAACCCATTTTCAGCGAAGACTCTGGGAGAAAAGCTCCACAACAAAAAGAACATTATTAAGGTACAAGCATTAAACTTATAGTTTTTAGTAGTACATTGCTAACAAATATGTAAATAAGCTTAAACAAAAATATAGCAAAATATAATAACAGAATACAATATAAACATGCATGTTTCAAGCATACAGAAATACTATTTTTTGTACAATATGTATGAGGTACATAAGTCGTGTAGCTTTACAAGGTGAGTCACTTCTGAAAGACCAACATTGGTCATGTAGTTTTACAAGTTAGGTCATCTGAAGGAACAAAGATTAAAAGATAAAATAGATAGTGGGACAGCCCTATGTGGGATGAGCACTATTTGGGCTAACGTGTGAAATGAGTGAGGAAGAATATTAGTTGGGAGCAATACAGGGGCATAGCCAATTATCATTTAAATAGTTTTTCAGGGTAGTTTTTAAATGTGGACAGGCTGGGTTTTTTAGTTATCTGTTGAGGAAAGGTGTTCCAATCTTTGGCTATTTTATGGGAGTAGAGTGAGTCTTCATGATAGCTGTGAGATTGGGTTACTTTTAGCATTAGTTTGTTGGATGACCCGAGGAGTCTACAGTTTGTATTTGGCTGGACTAGGTTTGATAGAGCTGGGCAACCGGAAGGGTTGAATATGATTCTATGGGTAAGTGAAAGTCGTTTTAGTACAAATAGGTTGGGAATTCTAGCTAGTTCAGCTATCGGAGAGCAGTGCAGTGGTATGTTCTGTGGGTTTGGTTGGTGACAAACTCAGCTATTCTGTTATAGCAGGAGTTTAGTTTACTTAGGTCGGTTTTTGATAGGCTAGTAAAGACCTCACAGCAGTATAGGAGGGTGGATAGCAAGTGGGATCTTGCAGTGGCCAGTCTAGCTTGTTGTGTAAGGTAAGGTTTAACCCTGTATACAGCGTCTAGTTTAGAGTGGATTTTTGATGGTCAGATAGATGTGTTTATCAAATTTTAGTGAGTCATCTATTGTTACCCCTAGCAGCTTGCTCTGATTGGTGGGTTCAATTTTTGTACTGTTGTTGGACAGTATGGAGTATGGATTTCGCTATACATATAGAACACTGGACACGGGGAAAAAAAAATAAGAAAACAGGTAATGGCCTTTCTAAACAAACAAAAAAAATCTTTGAGAGGTGCACAACAGGAGACAACTTCAAAGTAAAACATTTACGGCATTCTCCTTCAGTTTGGCAGAAGGCAGCAGACCTCAAAATAAACCTAATCCAGACAGCTTTCCTCCTGACAAAAAAATCAAGAGAGCTTGTTTAGCTCCATCCTTAACAAGTATTTTCTTAGAATGGATCTCTCACAATAAATAGTATTATATTATACCAATGACTTGTCTGAAATTTGTCCAAATGTGGCTTCACTAAATATTTAGTTATGTCATGTAACATTTTTATTATATTTCAACCTACATTTTTGGCAAAAAAACCCACAAATTTGGACCACAAATTACATGTAAAAGGCACCTGCATGTTTTATGGCATGTCATTATATGTAGAAATTCCTTGTGCAAGACACATTTACACAAGGAATTCTGATGCCAGGTAAGTGTAGACTGACAGCTCCATTGAGCATCACTGTCCAGGAAGCAGCCCCTTCACTGGAAAAACAAATGTCACGAGAGTGGCAGACGTCTGGTTGTTCCTGTATGGGGACCATAACAGTCAATGGACAGTGCTGAAGGCTGAACTCTGAAACACACCCACGTCTGTGTTCTGGTTGTACCAGGTTGACAATTCCTTGTGTCAGTAACACGCACTGTAATGTGCTCTTAGTGCTTTCAAGCACTGGCATATCTACTCTATAAGCTCTTAGGGATAAAGACATGACTGCACAAGGAACATTTGTTCACAAAACTTCATTGACCCACACTTGTTCCACTGAGGCATGAAAAGGAAAGATACACATTCTACATTGAAGTCTGACCGTAAAATTTTGACCTTCTTCTTGAAATTCCCTAAAGCTTCTTGAACAAACCCTACTGAAATTAAGGAACATATACTTGGTGATATGAGCTTACTATGTCACAAAATATCAAACAATACTACAGCCGCAGGCTAATGAATTCTCCACCAATGTAGAGAAAGAAATTATTGGAGCTAGCAGTCCCTAACATAACTAAGTATCCAATGAAATTCACAAACCGTCATGGCATATGCTGCCATTCGTATGGTATACAACAAAAGAAAGATACTCAAAATATTATTTACTACATCCAAATTACAATTCATCTGGGTTGATAGCCAAAGGACCAATGACATTTCAGAATACTTTCTGGGCCACTAAAAGAGCCCATGAGGTTTGATTTGGTCTATGAAGCTAAAAGTAATTCAAAACTCTTTCTATAGCAATGTTAGAAACTGAAATACAATACAATAGAATATCCAACACAGCACAGAACTTATTACTAATGGTGCCTACTATTCTGGAAAAACTGCCATTGGTTATACCCTTGTGAATATTTTTAGTGACATCTTCATCCATGCGACTGGTATGAAAAGAAGCCCATAATCTGGATCTTTTACTCACCAATTAAGTCTGCTCACTGAAAGTGTTAGCCAAGATAAATAAATTTAATACATGACACACACACTGTACCTAGTTTCTTAATTAATAGTGGTAAACATTCGCTTGCTAAAACACTCCATAAACTGTGCAACATTGGTTCAGTTACTGATTTTATGCCTGCTGAGTGATGCTCACCAGTGGTGATGCCCTTCACTGTGCTCACTGAAAGTGTTAGCCAAGACTGACATACATACATACATTAATAAATCAAACAAACATTTATATAAATAAAACTTACTTTTTGACACTATACCTACTTTTTTAAGTAAAAAGTGCTAAGCATTTGCTTGCAAACACACTCCATAAACTGTTTTAACATTGGTTGACTTACTAGTTTTGTCTCTGATGAGTGGTACACAGCAGTGGTGATGCCCTTCCAAAATGGTGGCCTCACAAATGCAGGAAAATGCAGATTTATCAACTTAGAAACCTCATCTACAAAGCCATAAAACATATTGTATCTGCCTTCATATTCTTTGACATCAAGAATTTGGATAGACTTGAGCACCAGCAGTTTTGGTTTGTGTTATGTAGTTTGTGGGTTTTCAATCTGGTGATTTCTTAAAAAGGATTATGCAAGCTGTAAATCAGTGGTTATGCAGTGCACGTGGTTGATCTGGAACTAGCCACGGACTCTAACAACATTTGTCATGCTTACATCATACAAAATCAAAAGGCACACAAGTGGTAACACAGAAAGAAAATTGGAAAAAAAGACAGAACTCCACAATGTGAACTGAAAGTGCCTCACCAGAAATTATAAGCAAAACTATCGCTGACCCTCAGGGTTGGCATTTTGACCTTTCCATAATTACCCTGCAGAGCTCTAAAGAGCTAAGACTTCTGGTTAACAAAATTTGCAAGCAAATGTTGTTATTGTTAAAATCACCCTATGATGAACAAAGCCTCCCTAGTAAATTCTTGCTGCATTAAAAAGGGATCAAAATAAATGCAAAAAAAAAAACAAAAAAAAAAAAACAGTTTGATCATTTTCAATAGATAAACACTGCCCTCATTATAGTGCCTACACAAAACTCCTGTACCAAAGACAACTGCAGTTAGGGACCTAAGAACTTGGGTTGACATTTGCCTCACTTTTAACCATCAGCTGACAACTGCTGACAATAACTCCTTTTACTAAGGCCAGTTAATATCAAAAAGAATATAATCAAATTGGGCAGTGGTAATCACTCCCTTTCACTCAGCAGTGATCAGACCAGTTATTGAGTATACTCAACACACAATTAGTGGATACTGGCCCGAAGTCTATGACCTAACAGCAAAGGCAGTTAGCTTATACATTTATTCAATGTATTATAGAGTTTTGAGGGGAGAGCTCATTCACACTTTCCACACCATTTTTGGGTGAATTCTGCTGGACCTCCCGATTGTTGACCAGTCCGATTTCTCCAGCAACAGACATATAAAACCCAAATCCAAATGACTTAAGCGCTTTTCGTCAGGTCTAGTGCCTGACTTCTTCAGAGTCTCACTCATTGTAGCAACATTTACATTTATATATTAATTGCATAATTGGAAAATTGGAAGATTACGAAATTAAACAATGAGAACCTGCTTTACATCATTGTCCATTTAAAATTGTTGAAGAGTAAGTAGCCAAACTCAAAATGTGGGTAGTGGTTTTACATATAGACATGAGTAGTGTATATGTTTAAAATATACAAGATGAAATGGGTCCACAAATGCTAATATATTGAAATAAAGTAAAGGCAGTGGATCATGCATAGATATCATATTTAAGAACTGGGAATTGTTTAGAGCGTACCCTGATATTTACGAAAAAATAGGTTCTTGCCCCAAGATTGTATACAAGAAAGGAAGGAATTTAAAAAATATGTTGGAATTCAAGGAAACACGCTACAAGTCGAATGTAGGTATGCATAAGTGTCAGAATTGTAACTTTTGCAAGCATGTTGAGGAGGGTACACAATTCTGCATAAATAACCACACATATAGAATAGATTTTAAATTAAATTGTAACTCTTGTTACGTGGTTTACTTAGCTAGATGTAAACAATGCTCGGCCTTCTATATTGGGAAAACCATTAGAAGAATGAGAGAGCATATATATGAGCATTTATACGAAATTAAAACATCAAAAATGGAAAACGCTCTAGCAAAACACACTGTTATTAATGTGAACCACAATTTTAAATTTATGGCTATTGATCACATCCCAGTTAATCAGAGGGGTGGTCCAAGATCTTTACAGTTAGAGGAAGCTGAATTACGTTGGCAGGTGAGGCTGTATGCGTATTGCTACCCAGGTTTAAATGACACTTGTTCAATCTCCAGTTTGTTGAAACTGAGGAGTTTACAAAGGTAAAGAACACTTGTTGCATTATTATAATTTTGTATAATTATCATTATTTTTGGTTTGTGAAGGTCTACAGTTATGTTTGTTTTATTTTATTTCAATATATTAGCATTTGTGGACCCATTTCATCTTGTATATTTTAAACATATACACTACTCATGTCTATATGTAAAACCACTACCCACATTTTGAGTTTGGCTACTTACTCTTCAACAATTTTAAATGGACAATGATGTAAAGCAGGTTCTCATTGTTTAATTTCATAATCTTCCAATTTTCCAATTATGCAATTAATATATAAATGTAAATGTTGCTACAACGAGTGAGACTCTGAAGAAGTCAGGCACTAGACCTGACGAAAAGCGCTTAAGTCATTTGGATTTGTGTTTTATTTCAGTAAAGTAAAGTTTTTAACATTTATTCGTGTCACTGGTTACGGCTTTCTGAGTTTTTTCTGTTGGAGCTGCTTGCCGTTTTTCTCTGAGACATATAAAACCCGTTTGTGGAACTGGTTTAAAAACTAGAACCTTCTGATCTGCTGGGAAAAATTTGTGAGCATTTTAAGCCATACAACTCACTGTCTTTCCTCATATATAAACTAGATGACTGGATAGGTATAAATAAATTAAATACAGGACTGACTGGTACTGCCTTCCCGGAGGAAGGAGGTCCAGCTTGAGAGATGGAACAGGACTAGTGCAAAAGTTCAGGATGATCACTGAAGTTGGAATATTAATGAAATGATGATCCAGTGTCAGCTACCTTACAACAGGCCATATGCTCCACACATCCGACACATCATAAGCACATACAAAGTCAGGTATGGTGAAAGCATAAGCCTCCTAGTTGACAGGTTTGTTACAGTATGACAGACAAATGTATTTGTAGCCATCCCCCTTTGAGATTGGGTGACTGAAAGCTGAATCTCAGTGAAGTGTCACATTGGTAGAGCAGCACCACCGGAGTGGCAAAAAGAACAATGAAATCAAAGGAATTGAGAGAGGATCTGAAGTTAGTAGTGTCACCTCTGCAGTCAGGTCTTGATATCACAGTTGAGTTAAGAAAGTGAATAGACATACTGTTACTGAGTACTACATTACAATCTGCTACAATTATACATACATACAAATGTTTCAAGCATGGGCATTAATGCCCTTCTAGCCAGCCAATATACTAAAACACTTGTCCCCATAAAAAGGTGTCCAGGCTATTCTTAAAAATATCTAAACTAGTACTTGCTTTAATGTAATTTAGTAGCCTTTTCCACGCATCTGCTGCTCTCTCAGAGAACCAGTTAGTACACTTCTCATTCCTACAAAATCTTCTACATAGGTTGTCTGAAGATTCTCTATTACTTTTTGATAATCCCAAACATTGCCAGAGGTAGTGGTCTCTAAATGTCCTATATACCTAAACTAGATCTTCTCTTACATGTCTATAAGAGACACTGTATAAGGTCAGATATTTTAATTCTTCATAATAACTAAAACTTTCACATCCATGGTTGTCCTTGGTATATTTCTGCTGTACTCTTTCCAGTTTACTCACATTTGTATTCTTATAAGGTTTCCATACTGTTATTCTGTACTCAAGTTTGGGTCTAATGTAACTAACAATCAATTACTTCATCATTTCTGATTTTCTAAACTTTATAAATCTTTTTATACAACCTATAGTTATGTAAGTATCATTAACCAACTGGTTGATATGATTAGAAAAACTCAAAGCTGGATCTACCCATATATCCAGGTCCTTAAATGACTCTACAGTTTCAACCACTGTGTGTTGTATTAATTATTCACCTTTCAGTTTATGTCTCCCAAATATCATAAGCTTAGTTAGCTATTGATGTATTTATCAGCATATTATTTTCCTCTGCCCAAATTGTCAATTTAGTCAAGTTCTTTTGCAGACATGCCTTATCTGTAAAGTACAGTTGTGTACCAACCATAAATGTAGATGTTCGAGTATATTTATTGTTGCAGTCATTACAACTGGGTTATCCTGCTGGCAGGCTACCCGCAGTCGGCCTGAGTTCCAAAGTCTAGGTCCGGTGTCGGTTGCTGTCGCCTCCTCCCTGATGTCAGTGTGCCAGGGGTATAAAAGATGCAGACGACGCCATTTTCTTCAGTTTTTCTTGCCCCAGATGTCAGGTGCGCCTAAAATGGTAGGCTCACTAATGCCAATAAGCATGCATAACCAAAAAACAACTTTTCCTTCATCTACAAGCAAATACACCACATAGGTTGTATAGAATAGAGAAGTACAGATAAGTTCCAGTAAGGAAAAGGGGGATGGCGGGAGGGTAACCTGGACTGCAACAGTGAATACACTCGAACATCTACATTTATGGTAGGTACACAACTGTACTATGTTCATCATGTTTCACTGTTGCAGTCATTACAATTGGGTTGAATCCCAAAGCTATGGTTGGGAGGCTGGTGCTAAATAGGATTAGGAGAGGCTATCAGGCCCTGCAGAACTGCTGTGGCAAAAGCCTGCCCTGGATTTAGAGTAGAGAGGTAAGTGATAGTGCTTTGTAAAAGTATGCACTGAACTCCAAGTTGCAGCCTCTAAGATGTCTTTGGTTGGTACTCCTCTGAGGAAGGCTGCTGAAGTGGCTGCTGCTCTGGTGGAATGTGGCCTAATGCCCTTAGGCACTGATTTGCCATGCTGTGAATAGCAGACACGAATGCAGTGGCCTATCCACTTTGAAATAGTCTGCTTTAAGATAGGCTTTCCTTGTGATCCTGCGGCATATGCTACTAGAAGTTGTTCAGTCTTTCTGAAAGCTTTGGTTCTGTCCAAGTAGAAGCGTAGCTGTCTGTGAATGTCCAAAGAATGCAGAAGTCTCTCACCCTTATTCTGTGGGTTTGGGTAAAAGGTAGGCAAGGGAATTGTTTGGTTAAGGGCCACACTGGTCAGTACCATAGGCATACATGTAGGGTATATCCTCAGAGAAACCCTGTCAGGATGGAAAATGATAAAAAGGTTCTACAGCCATGAGTGCCTGTAACTCTGAGACTTGTCTAGCGGAGGTTATTGCTAGGAGCAGAGCTGTTTTCCAGGATAAGAATTTTATATCAGCTGCAGAGTCTGGCTCAAATGGAGGAAGTGTAAGTTTTTCCAAGGCATAGTTGAGGTCCCATGCAGGTATTGGTGCTCTCCTTGGGGGTCTTAAGTTTTTGGCCCCTCTGAGGTACTGCCTTAGTAATGGATGACAAAAAATAGGTGGTTCTGTATTGTAATGAGCTGAAATGGCAGAGGCATGAATTTTAATTAATGAAAAGGAAAGGCCTTTATCCAGCATCTCAGTTAAGTATTGCAAAATCTGAGGAATATTTAGAACAATCGTGTCAATACCTTGTGCCTGGTTCCAAGCACAGAATCTCTTCCATTTTTCTGCATAAGATTTTCTGGTGCTAGGCCTCCTGGCCTCCAAAATAACATCCATGACTGCTTTAGAAAGAGGTGTGTCTTGAATAGCTACATTATCTGCCATGCTGCCAGGTTTAAGGTCCTGAGTTGGCTGTGCAGTATCTGACTGTCTTGTTGGGTCAATAAGTGAGGAATTTGAGGTAATGTCCAAGCTGGGCATTGAGACAAGCTCTTTAGGATTGGGTATCAGTGCTGGTGGGGCCAGTCTGGGGCAATCAGTATAATTTTTGGCTTCTCTTGTCTGACCTTGAGGAGTACCTTGGGGAGAAGAGGCAGAGGAGGAAAGGCATATACTGTTAGGTTTTTCCAGCTGAAAGATAGAGCATCCACTTTCCATGCTTGCTTGTGATAAGTCCTTGTGCAGAGTCTTTGTAGTTGGCAATTGTGAGGGGAGGCAAATAGGTCTATGTCCGGGCATCCCCAGTTCCTTGTTATCATGCTGAAGACTTGTGGATCCAATTTCCACTCGTGGGGATTCATTAGGTTTCTGCTTAGTTCGTCTGACAGAGTATTTATTCTTCCTGGCAGGAATTGTGCTTGCAGATGTACTTGGTAAGTCAATGCTGTGTCCCACAAGTTCATGGCTAGTCTGCAGAGGGGGTAGGAATGTGTGCCCCCTTGCTTGTTTATGTACCACATGACTGTGGTATTGTCCGTCTTTATCAGTAGTTGTCCTGGATGAAGTAGTTTCTTGAAGGCTGTTAGGGCATTTTGAACTGCTAGCATCTCTTTTTGATTGATATGTAGATGCATTTGACTTGCGGACCATGCATCTGTTGTCAATGTCTGCCTGGCTGTGGGTAAGGTGAATGGCTGTCCTGTGTTGTGGTGACAGGCTTTTGCCCACCATCGAAACTCCTGTTGCAGGCAGGGAATTAGGGTAATTATTGTTTCCAGGCTGTGGCAATGTTGAGTCCAAACACTTTTTAGGTACAATTGAAGTTTCCTTATATGCAGTCTTGCATATGGAATTAGCAGAATGCAGGATGCCATGAAGCCCAAAGCCTGCAGAATTTTTCTTGCAGATAACTGGGTCTTTGTTGCCAACATTTTGAAATAAGTAGTCAGTGTTTGTCTGGCGTGAGATAAGCCATCTGGGCAGTTGTATTTAAGCTTGCACCCAGGAATATTATCTCTTGAAAGGGTACGAGTTTAATTTCTTTTCATTTACTGTGTACCCTAGGCCTGTTAGTAATGTTTTTACAAATGCCAGATGCTGTAGTAAAATGTCTTTGTTTTCTGCTTGAATAAGACAGTCGTCCAAGTAAGGATATATTTGAATTCCTCTTTGTCTGCAAAATGCAATTACTGGTGCCAGACATTTTGTGAAGACCCTGGGCGCAATAGATAAGCCAAAGGGCAGTGCAGAGAATTGGTAATGCATTGAGCCAGCTATAAATCGGAGGTATATTCTGCATGATTGTCTGATTGGGACATGCAGGTATGCCTCTTTTAGGTCTAAAGTCACAAGCCAAGCCTTCTTGCCCAGCATGTGCAGAAGCTGCTGCAGAGTTAACGTTTTGAATTTTGGAATATCCAGGAATGTGTTCAGGATATTCAGGTCCAGTATTGGTCTCCAGGTTTTGTCCTTTCTGGGCACCAAGAATAGCCTTGAGTAAAATCCTAGTCCCTGCTCTTGCTGTGGTACTTGCTGAATGGCTCTCATGTCCATGAGGGATGAAACTTGTTTTTGTGCCTCTGCCCATTGATTGCGTGGCAGGTCTGGCATACTGTTTGGCCTTGGGAGGGTGTGAAAATGGAACCTGTAGCCCTGGGATACGATATTAAAGACCCATTTGTCCTGGGTGATCATGTGCCAATTGTGTGCAAAAAGTGCTAGTTCCCCCCCCAAAGGAGCTGCCAGAAGATAAGTGCTTGGTGCTGGCAGGGGAAAGTTATTGACACTGTTTCCTGTATGGCTGTGATTTTTCTTCTCTGCTTTTGGAGGTAGAAGTACCCCATTGTTTAGGCCTGTATGAGCCTTGGAGCTGTGATCTGCCTCTGGGGCATCTGTATCTGCCTCTTTGTGGTCTGTCTGACACTGGAAAGGACCAATTCTTTGCAGGCCAGTTCCTGCTAAATCTGGGAGGCTGTACCTGTAAGAAATCCTTGACCGTTTGCATAGATTTAGCTTTGTCCTCCATTTTCTTCAACACCTCTTCTGCTTTAACACCAAACAAGGTATCATGTTGTAATGGAGCATCTAATAATTTTGCTTTAACATGATCGGGCAGATTCTGTTCTTTTAACCAAGCATGTCTCCTAATGACAGAACCTGTAACAGCGGCCCTGCAAGAGGCCTCTAGAGAATCAAAACCACATTGCAAAGTATGTTTTCCTACTTGTTCAGCTGCATGCAATAAATCCTGCATGTCTTTGTTTTCTGCATATTCTGAATTTGTCAACATTTTCTGTAAGCAGTGACATTAGATATTGCTGATATTTAAGCATATGAAATTGACAATTTAAAGCTCTTACAGCCAAGGTAGCAGAAGTATAAATCTTTTTCCCCCCATCTGTCCAGGGCCCTTGAATCCCTATCAGAGGGTATAGGGTTTTTTGCAGTGGAAGCCTTGACCCCTTTGGGACCCTGAGATATAGTTTCTGGGTCTGCAGCAGGGTTTTTATAAAGAAATTTATGTGAATCAGGAACCCTGTATTATCTGTCTGGTTTAACAGGAGTTGTTGGCAAAATATCAGGAGACAGTCCGGACTCTGAAAATACATCATCTACAATGTCTAAAACAGGAGGAATAGCAAGGGGCCTGTGCTGAGGTAATAAGAGGAAGTCTCTGAGCCTTTTCTTGGATTCTGAGTAATCTTGGCTCTCCCAGTGGAAATGCTCCCTCATAGTATGCAGGGTTTCCCCAAAAGAATAATCCTCAGGAGGAGAGGCTGAAGGAATAGATTCTTCAGCATCAGAATCCTCATAGGGAGGAAGAGAATATTCCTGTTCAGAAGAGGAATCAGAGGAAATGGAAACCTGATCTGAAGATGCATATTCTATCTCTTGCCTAGACCTCTTATCAGGAGGGGGATGGGAACCCCTGATCAAAGTAATTAGGTCTTCGGCCATTTTAAGCATCTGTTTTTTAGGCATGGAGGCCTGTCCAGGAGACTGCTGTACTTGTTTCTTTGTCTTTAGAGCTGCTTTAGTCTTTGCCTTTGAAGCCGAAGATGGTTTTACATATAACTGTGTAGGCCTGGAAACACCCTCAGAAGCCGATGCCTGCTCAGCGGCTCCGGACCCCTCTGAGGGAATAGTTTCCGAGTGTCCAATACCTTGAGTTTCCAGCAGCCTAGTCAGCTCCACGTGTGAGTCGGAAGCGGCCTGTGGCTCTGAGGTAGCGGGCGTCAGGGGCTGCGAAAGTAACTCACTGAGAACCAGTGACAGGCCTAGCGGAAGCCTCGTCGTCAGTTATGGACCTCGGGTGCCTGTCCTTCTCTTTGTGCTTTTTATAAACTCCAGTAGTTGGTTGCTCCGACGGCATTATATAGTTAAATTTTCTGCCAAAATAATGAAATGCAAAATCGTACCGACGCTTAATAGTGTGTTGGTTAAATCTAGCACAAAACCGACAACTAGCAACATCTTGGTCAGGGCCTAAGCAAGGAATACAGTAAGAATGAAAATCCTTATGAGGTATTTGCTTCCCACAAGAAATACAATTATTAACTTTTTCTGACATCATTCTGGAGCAAGAAAAAAAGTTTCCCCAACGGGGTACTTAGCTTTAATGAAGACTTCAGATCTGAAATTCGAATTTGAAAATCTCAGGAGTCGGCCGACCGGCACTTGCGAACTGCTTTTGCTTCGGGCACCACGCGGCAAGAAAGACTGACGAAAATGGTGTCGGCTGCATCTTTTATACCCCTGTTGCACTGACGTCAGGGAGGAGGCGACAGCAACCGATGCCGGACCTAGACTTTGGAACTCAGGCAGACTGCGGGTAGCCTGCCAGCAGGATAACCCAATTGTAATGACTGCAACAGTGAAACACGATGAACATTGCATGTTATCAGTTTACCCAATTTCAGGTCATCTGCATAGACTATAGGACACCTCAGATGAAAAAGTTAGGTCTGAAAGATGCAATCTAAACACGTAAGGGCCTAGGACAGAGCCCCGTGGGACCCCCTGACTGTAACCAAGAACTTCACCTGTCCAATTTCTGTATGATACTTGCCATGTCTGCTTTGTAAGCCATGCTACTATTCATCTTATCAAGTGTACATCGATACCTAGTTGTTCAAATTTATTGATCAGTGTTTTGTGTATGACCTTGTCAAATGCTGAAGTTAAATCTATATAAGTTACATCACAGCACCATTTTTCATTCATAGCTGTTATTATATTGTTATAGAAAAAGAAGTTATGTACCTACCATAATGTTCCATGTTAGTTGTCTTCATCTCGCCTTCTTTCTTGCTTGTTGGGTTCGGAGCCGATCCTCAGCTCCGACTCGGCCATCTACTATAGCTCGAGAGCTGTTTACTGGCTCGAGGCTACCCCCTTATCCCATGATGCCTAGTGCTAGCTACCCAGATCTCATTTGAAATAGCTAACCCAAGCCATAGCTATAGAATGAAACCCCTCCAAGCAGAAGGTTAAACCTACCTGTCATAAACTCTAAGTCAGTAGAGGAAACAAACCAGAGAACACTCAGCCAGTGAAACCTGAACTCCTCTCAGTCCAATAGGACAGGGGGATGGAGGGGGGGACGCAAGAAAGAAGGCGAGATGAAGACAACTAACATGGAACGTTATGGTAGGTACATAACTTCTTTATGTTAAGTTGTCTATCTCGCCTTCATTTCTTGCTTGTTGGGACAGCGTCCCTAGCACCTACGATCCTGGGTGGCTCATTGGAACACACTCTTCAGAACAGTGGAACCAAAGTTAGCTCTACTCCTGGAGACCATGTCTAACTTGTAATGAGAAATAAAAGTATGAGGATTTGCCCATGTGGCAGCGGCACAGATAGAGTCCATGGGCAACCTAGCCTGGAAGGCTAAAGAGGTGGCCAATGCCCTAGTGGAATGACCTTTCAGTTTGATAGACAACTCTTTGTTTCTTAGTTGATAGATGAAGGTAATAATGTGAGACAACCACCTGGACAGAGTCACTTTGGAAACTGGAAGACCCTGTTTGCCCCTAGCATAGGAAAGGAAAAGTTGGTTCGACTTTCTTATATCCTTCGTTCTATGCAGGTAAAAATGCAATTGTCTATGAACATCAAAAAGGTGTAATTTGTATTCTGCCTTGTTGGTGTGGTTAGGTAAAAATACAGGGAGGTCTATAGATTGGTTTAGGTTATTCTCTGAGCAGACTTTCGGAAGGAAGGAGGGATTAGTTCTCAGAGGAACCATGTCCTTATGAAAAACTAAGTACGGAGGACGAACACTCAGTGCCTGGAGTTCCGAGACACGTCTGGCTGAGGTAATAGCTACCAGAAAGAGAGTTTTCCAAGAAAGAAACTTAAAGGAGCAGGATGCAGCAGATTCAAAAGGGGGCATAATGAAGGAGGTTAGTACCAAATTAAGGTCCCAAGGAGGAGGGGGATCTCTTACTGGGGGCCTAAGGAGAGTAGTCCCTCTGAGAAAGGCTTTACATTTTTACACAATTTATGAGACATAATGTTTAGATTAGAAAACCCAACATGAAAGTTAGAGATGGCCGCTAGTTGAACCCTGATTGTGGCAGAAGCAGACCCAGAATGAAAAAAGCTCTGTTAGGAACTCCAAGATTTTGTGAACTGGGGCTGAAAAGGGATCTATGCCCCTAGCCTCTGCCCAACAAGAGAAACGTTTCCATTTGCTAGCATAAGTCTTCCTAGTAGCAGATTTGTGAGAGGAGACAATAATCTCACGCATGGCTGGGAAAATGCTGGGAAGCCTGGCTAGGGTTGGAATTGGATCAACCAAGCTGTGAGCTGGAGTGTTTGGAGGGATTGATGCAGCTCTCCTGATTGATGAATCAGCAGGTCTAGAATAGGATCCAGAGTCCAGGGCTGCTCGAGGAGGTAACGGTGCAGGAACGTAAACCATATCTGTTGAGGCCAGTAGAGGGCAATGAGGATCATTTTGCAACCCAACGGAATAGCTTCTGTATGAGTTTGGGTATAAGAGGGAACGGAGGGAAGGCATAAAGAAGTCCCTGAGGCCAATCGTGGACTAGAGCATCTCTGGGAGGGTGACTGGGAAGCAGTAAAAGGGAGAAGTAGTTGCTGCATTTGCTGCTGAAGGGGGTGGCAAAAAGATTGCAGCAAGGCTGTCCCCATTTGTGGAAGCTCAGATCCGCAACTACCTGATTCAGAGACCACTCGTGAGGCATGAGAATAGCTCTGCTGAGCCTGTCCGCTATGATGTTAGACTTCCCAGGGATGTGCGTCGCAATTAGAAATCGTTGGGAGGAAATCGCCCACTGCCAGAGTCCGAGTGCTTTTCGACATAGGGGGTAGGACCTGGTTCCACCCTGCTTGTTGATGTACCACACCACTGACATGTTGTCCGTTTGAATTGCAATGGTCCCGGAAGGGAGAGAGTCCTGAAGGACTTTTAATGCTAGGAGCAAGGCTCTCATCTCCAAGACATTTATGTGACTATGGTACTCGTAAGGCTGCCAAGTGCCTTGGACTGTCCTGCCCTGATAATGCCCCCCACCCTATCAGTGAGGCATCCGTGGTCACTGTGGCATCCGGAGGGGGCTGGATGAATGGTCTGCCCTGAGACACAAGTGGGGAGGCCATCCACCAGGAAAGGTGCCTTTTGCATGTTTCTGTAATCATGATCATATGAGACATGGGGAGCTGTTGAAAGGACCACTGTGTGAAAAGAAGCCACTGAAGAATTCTCATGTGAAAATGGGCCAGAGGTATCAGAAAAATTGCCGCTGCCATAGAACCCAAAGTTTGAAGGACCAACCTGACTTGTACCCTTTTGCATTGCATGAGGATATGAACTTGCTGCTGAATTGTGGCCACCGTGTCTGGCGGTAGCCTTGTGGACATGCTTCTTGTATGTAAATCTGCTCCTATGTAGGTAATAGATTGACAGGGCAACAAGGCAGATTTTTCTAAATTTATGGTAATGCCTAGCTGAGCACAAATTGAGATTGTATAGTCCCTGGCTTGAAGGAGTTTATGCCTGGTAGTAGCAGTAAGGAGCCAGTCATCTAGATATGGAAACACCTGGAATCCTCAACGCCTCAGGTGAGCCGTGACTACTGCCATGCATTTGGTGAACACCCTGGGGGCTGTGGTGAGACCAAAGGGCAGAGCTCTGAACTGGTAATGACTGGCCCCCAGCCGGAAGTGAAGATATGTCCTGGAGCACCTGTCCATCTTGATATGGTAGTACACATCCTGAAGATCTATTGAGCACATCCAATTGTCCTGACCCAGAAAGGGTAGAATGGACTGTAGCATGACCATCCAAAACCTTGTCCTTTGAACAGACTTGTTTGGTCTGCTGAGATCCAGTATTGGTCTCCAGTCCCCTGTCTTTTTTGGTACCAAAAAGAACCTTGAGTAAGTTCCGGATCTGTGTTGGTCTGCCGGGACTTCCTGGATGACTCTTTTTTTCTAGCAGTCTTGAAACTTCTATGACTGCTTGGGCCCTCAGATTGGGTGGAACATCTGGAAGGGATTTGTTTGACGGTAAGGGGGGTTGAAAGAAGGGAATTATGTAGCCTCCGGATATGATTGAGTGTACCCATTTGTCTCGCATTAGGTTTTGCCAGGCTTTTGGGTACAGTGAAAGAGTTCCCCCGACTGCCTCCGGAGGTGGGCAGCCGGGCAACCCTTCAGGGATGCTGGAAGTGTTTGTCAGAGAAGGATTCTCTTCTGCTGCCCTGGTTCTGCAGACCCCCTCTGCCATGAGGGCGACGTCTGTTGTTGTTTCCTCCTCTGCCTCTGGAGGAAAAATCACTACGTGTGTCAGGCGGGGCTCCCTGGGATTTCCGAAACCACTCTTCTGACCCTTGGGGTATGGTCTGGAAGGAGTGAAAAAACAGACTCCTACAGCAGAGAGAGTCTTGCCTTCCTGTTCACACCTAGTGAGAGTGTCTTTCACCTGTGATCCAAAAAGAAAGGAACCGTCAAAGGGAGTGTTGGTGAACGACGCTCTAAAGGGTTCCGCAAAATTACACAGCCGCATCCATGAGTGTCTCCTGAGGGCCACGCCTGTACCTGCGGCTCTACTTGCACCATCGGCTGCATATGAAATGAGCCTCATGGAGGTGTTGACTACAGAATTTAGGGTCGCCAGCTGAGAAGCCAGTTTATCTTGAGCCCCTTCGGCTAATGGATCCTGAAGGGTATCTCTGAGCTCTTTCAGGAGATCCCTCTGAAGCCTGGTAAAATGGCATAAGTAATTCAGTGACCTCATGGAAAAGGTCGCTGAAGCAAACATCCGCTTCCCGTATCTATCCATGGTCCTAGACTCTTTCTTAGGAGGATTGACAGAGGAAGAAGTTTCTGCTAACTCCTTTTTAGTGGCTGGTCTATAGGGTCTATATGACTCTGGGTTTGTCCTACTCCCCTTTCCTCAAAGACAGGTTTAATAAGCTCATGTCTCCAATCTTGAGGAATCTCTCCATATTTATAGGACCCTGTAAGTAATAGATATAATGGTACTGTAAGTTCTTGCTGAAGTTGCTGAAGTGTTCTCGGGTCATTACTACTAATTCCGTCTCCTCGCTGTGCTTTGTTTGGATCAGGTTTGTGCAGTTTTTTTTCAATGTAATCTAATGTAATTACAGTAACTGAGGTTACCTGCATGTCACTAGGTTGATTTATCACCCCTTTGTGCAGCCAACCTGTTTTGCATAAGATTTTGTAAATATATCTATAATCTGTGTCTGAGAATAAATTTTAGAATCTACACACAATTTATCAATTTGTATGTCTTTACTCCATCCACATCTTATGTATCTATAAAAAGGTCTCCTATTATGCTCAATATCTTAATATACATTTTCTTCAAAATGTTCTTGATCTTGTCTGACACTATGCTTAATTTGTTTGTCCAGCTTGTTTATTTCAGTTTTCAAAGTTGTAGTTCAACTTCCATTTCTTATATTTTTGTCCGTCACCTTAATCATGTATCTTGTTCTTCTGGAAATATCCTCCTTGATGTTCTATGCCTAGATCCAATGTTAAACATTCTGTTGATTTTTTGCACTCAAAAAATTTTTCTTTCAAAACATTCCACATTCCATTTGTAGTTTTTCCATTGAACACATCACAACAGTTAGTTTTACATAGTGACCATTTTTCTTCCATACAGCGGTAGCATTGTTGCTTCACAGCAAGAGGTTCTCTTGTTCGATTCTTGGCTGGAGTGCCTTCTGTGTGGAGTCTGCATGTCCTCCCCGCGGTCGAGTGGCCTCCAAAAGACATGCGTAAATGGGCGTGCCTTTGCTGAAGGTTGGGCATCGGGCTGGCAACTCGGCACCATAAAAATCTACTGCCAATCATTAGCAGTCCGGAGTTCCGCTGTGGCGACCCCTAACCAGGAAGAGCCGAAAAGACAAACAACAACAGTCTGTAACTAATCTTCTGTGCACTGGTTTAGATTTTAGTTCGGCAGAATTATCTAACAACAAATTTGCCTTTATAACCCCATGATCACTGCACATCAATGGTGGTAAAACTTGAAGTAAGAATAATTTCTTTAGGAACACAATCAATGTCTAGTATGTTCCGTTCTCCCTGGTAGGTTTTTTACAATCTGAAGCAATTGTGGTTCCTAAACATACATTGCGAATAATTTCCTTACTAATGTCGCTGAATCAATATTATTCCAGTCTGTTTCTGATAAATTTAAATCCCCAGCTAATATTATTCTTCCCTCCTGTGTTTCATGTAAGAAATGTATGAATTCTTCTAGGTCACCAGCACTTGCCTTTGGTAGTCTATACACCCTCAAGAATTGTTATATGTTCCAGGGTTGTCTTTATTGTCACAGTCTATAGAATTAATGTCATCACTGAACATGTAATAATCACAGGTCTCATAACTATATTTAATCCCTAACATAACACCTCCACCTGATTATTTGTTAGAATGTCTGTTACAGTAAAAACATTTATACCCTGACAGAACTGGTTCCCACTCACTGTTCTTTAACCATGTTTCACAAACAATGACATCAATCTTGTGGAAACATAGCAAATTTTTCAATAAAATAAACTGCTCCTAGCATTAAAACCCACCAGTGAAGCATCAAATGTTCCATGACCTGTTAAATTTTTGACCTGGAAAAAATCATGCCTAGTGTTTGTTAAATACTGCAAAATATCTACTGCAAAAATTATCTTCCCTGATCTTGACAAATGTTCTCCATCCTGTCTGAACACGTGCCCAAAACTAGGCTTAGAAGCTCTATATATTTCCATTTTTTAAAATGGGACATTTTTTTCCATGTGAGTATTTACCCCAAAAATCTTTTCATTCACAGTGACCTGGCTATCCTTTCTATATGTGATTTGTGAAAAATACTCCGTAACACCAGTACAAGCTAGATTAAGAGGACTGTAAGTTCCCTAGTAACAGTCAGACAGTCCTTGCGGTGTGGTACTGGCTGGCATTCTGCCCTCACCAAGGATGAACCCAGAGTACGAACATAAAAATTAGTGATTTTAATAACTGGCTTATTTTCTGGTATCACTACAGGAAGGATCCATTGTCAGACTGAAGGCTTTGGGATAGTGGCTAAAATTTCATCCACTGCCTTAGAGGCTTTTGTAGAAAAGTCCAAAAAGAAAACACCACCAACTTAGTGAAAAAAGGCTCAATGATTGGAGCATAAACATAAAAACCCTCCCCTCCCTTCAAGCCTTCCTCACTCTGGATCATTTAGACATCTGTGCCATGACCAATACTTTTACAGTAGGATTTAATGGCTGTTGCAAGTGCTAGGGTGTCAGTGGGTCAACAGGTATCACATTAGCCTTTGGTGCTGGAAGAACAAAATGATTTATTCCAATTATAGCTAAATGGATTACTAAGCATTAGGGGGTTCAATCCTTTAGATAAGAGTTGGTGACATATATGAAAACAGTTAAAAGATTAACAGACACTGGAATAACAATTATATTAAAAAGGTTATACAACAAAATACATTTCTTATACAAAAACTGAATAATGACTGTATTATTTTGTGTGTTGTACCAAATCATGGAAATTGATACCTTCCAAAAGGGACATGGGTGCCACCTCAGGAGTGAAACTGTGGTCATCCATCCAGTGATCTAGGTTTCACTTGAAGAAGGTCACGGAGGGGCTCTGTTTCATATGAATTAGAAGCCTGTTCCAGAGGAGTGGTAATCTCTGGGAGATGTATCTATCTGTCCAGCATGACCTGTTCATGACAGAGGCTAGATTAAGATCTGTCAGAAAAACGAGAAGCAACTGTGCAGTGTTTAAGGGAAAATAAGGGAGCATTTGGATAGTATGCATGAATTTACAAAAGCAGTAATTTTCTACTAACAATTCCAGGTTGCAAAAACATTTAGCAAAATGACTTAAAACATAAAACCAGGGATTGTATAATAACATTACACATTTCTAATTTATGAAAATTTTATGAATTTCATGAAGCAGATAATGGGTAAAACCAAGAACAGGCACAAATGGAAATATTTATGTAAGACTTAATAAATCAAGGTAGAGAAGAGGAGGCTCAATTAATAATGAATAGAAAAAAAAAATAATGATGGAAACACACACACAAAACATGGAAGACTCCTGAACAGACATCACTACTGTGTAAATTAAAAAGGAAGAAAATAAAAACTCTGCAAAGTTGTTTAAGATTTTAAAAAGGGGGCCTGCCTACCAGCCTCTTGGAGAGGTTAAAGCCACGTCAGATCAAGCTTCATACAGACCCATTTCAATCCAATATCCTTATAAAAATAAAGTCTATCCTACCCAAGAAAATAGCAAATGTGGCAAAATTGATGAATGTGGTTTTGAGAAGGCAACCAAAATATTTGACAGCCAACCAAGTTGATGGGGGGAGGGTGAAAAACTGCTGTTTTTGGTTGGTGGGTCTTGATACTGAGAAAACATTCAATACAGTCAGCTGGGATTTGAGTAAAGGATTTTGTGCTTCATAATAGAATGACAGTGTTAATAAGGAAGATTAATAAACAAAGGTAAGAACTAAGGAGAGGGAGCTCCTTTGTGGATAAGATGTGTTTGAAATGAGGAAACTAAGCAAATGTCCTCTTTTCACACTGTTACCTAAACACAGTCACTGGCAAAGAAAGCAAGAATTCACAAAAAAATAGGATATGACTATTTGCAGACATTTTGCACTTGATAAATACAGAAAAGGACATTTCCATATTGTGAAATTGACAGTTAAGTATTTTGGGGATATACAGTAGAAGCTAAAACAAGGGCCACAGCAGTACACATACCCATGCATGAACCAGTTGAGCAACATCTGCACTTATGGAGACATAAGCATTTAGGTGTATGGATAAAAATTTACAAGAAAATGGAAAAATCTATTTACAAACTAAAAGGAAGTTCTGGACACTGCAAAGGAGAGTATGTGGAGATGGGAGCTCGATGAAAAATTGCTCTTTTCTAAATAGAATCTGGGGGAGCAATATGTACAGAATATTCCAAATAATACCAATGTTTTAAGGCGGGCAGGAATCCAGCAATTTAAGGAAAAATAAATGGCATGAATGAAAAATTTACAAACATCTATATTGTATGACAACAATGGAAAATTAGAATATGCTTGCAAAATCTGTTAAATGTGATCAGTATGTAAAATAGACATTTTCAATGGGGGTGTCCTGATTTATATTTTACAAGTTGCTGTCATAAGAATCATCATGTCATCTCTGCTTTTTTTTTTTCTTTCCTCCTGCTCTCTAGAATATTTATGCACTTGTCAACTGTCAAGCAATAAGGCTCTGCCCATTTTTTCTACAAGAGTAAAGGCATGCCAAATGCCACAAGGAAGTAAAATCCATCTGCAGAAGTGGTCATCTAGGCAGCTATGAGAGCAGTTTGTGCACTGATACTTCCAACAACTGAGTTTACAATCATAACCCTGCTCCCTGATGGTGACATGAGCAACTGATCCATTGCAGAGGCATCCTATGCCCCTCAGCACCACTCATGCATTTTCACATGCAACTACAAGTGTTATCATTGGTATGCAAAACCACAGCCTAAATGCTCTGGGTACAGCCTCCAATTTACCACAGGGCATCGGCCAGGCCAATTAGAAATCAGCCCCCCAAGAATGGGCACACCTATCTTCAAATGCAGGCGTAATCAAGGAAGGTAGACTATAACCAAAGGAGCAAATTTAAGGGCCTCCTTTCAACTGTCCAAGCTACTTTTAAGACCAGGAGAGTGTTTTCTGATGTGTGGCGGACAATGGATAACTTATTTTACTGGAGACAATGTTGAAATTAGATACATTATTAATAAATATTGGGATATCTTATTGACTGATACTGATATTAAGAAAATAGTAGGGGAAAAGCCCTCATTTATATATAAAAACAAAATGAATCTTAAAAGATTGTTATGTTACAATATATCTACGAAAGTTGTCCAACCAGAAGGTTATACTAGACCATGTGGACATTGCAATTTTTGCTCATTAATTGACACCGATCCAACCTTTTTACACCCAGATTTGGATAAAGAATTCCATCTTACCGCTGATGCCAACTGCATGACCTGTCATGTTGTATACCTGGCAGTATGCACCACCTGCTCCTCATTCTACGTAGGCAAAACTAATCATTGCCTGCGAGATAGAATGAGAGAGCATTGTTATAATATCAGGAAGAGAAACTTAAACAATGCTTTAGCTAAACATATAACACAAGCAGGAGATACACATAAATTTACATTTAAGGTGTTGGAAGTGATTGTACCAAACAAAAGAGGGGGAAATATAAGATGTCATACAGAAGGCAGAGAAAGTGGGTGGATAATTTTACTCAGGGCTGATAAAGGACATGGCCTAAATGAAAGAGCCTCAATTAAACCCTATCTTAGACAACGCAGACATATCAAGTAACATTTGAAACCCACCTCATACACATATCTACACTTATATAGTTACATTTACTTATCACCACTGATTTAGTATTTATTCATGTACCATTGCATATACATATATACAATTTTGCATTACATTTACAGATATACACACATATACTTATCATTTAGGACATTTTCATAAAACATACATATATATGTACATATTTATATTTATGTATTTATATATTCATATTTATATTTCATGATTCACATTTAAATTCTTATTTATATATATATATTTTATTTCAACAAATTTGACACATATATATACATATACATTGACATGATTTTAACTGTACTATATTTACTTTGCATTTTATATACATTTTAAACATACATTTACATTTAAGATTAATATACCCATTTCCCCTCTGATATACTTTCATACTCACACATGCATATATTCTATTTATTTATATCTCACACATCCACTGTGACAAGTATATATAGATTTATGTATACTTTACATCAACTGTATTTTATATCAACTGTATTCATATATTACCCACTATATCCTAATGATTTTAAAATATATATAATTGAGTTGTTTTATTATAAATGTTTTTATATTTATCTCTTTTTTAGATAATATATTTTTTATATAATATGCCATATATATTACAAATTCTAGATTTATTTTATGTATGCAGTCCTAGATGTATTTAACAAACTGCAACATAGTGTTTGACTCATTTGATTATTATATTAATTAACATCAATTATCAAATTAGATGAAACAAGACTGACTATATAAGGTGCTATTATATTGAGAGTGTGGTAGGATCTGATGAAGCTTATTTAGCGAAAGCGCTTATCCTTTTATCTGTTTTTTATGTGAATAAAGAGATTTAATTCAACAGCTACTGGAATCTATTACTTGAAGCAAGAAAGAAAAATTTTTTGATATATGTGTCCTCGTTCTCGCACATGTACTTCTACATTTTCTATTTGATTTATTTATATTAGTACCAGTGCGTTAACTCGTTTTGCTAGCCAAAGTTACTCTATTTTATATATATATATATATATATATATATATATATATATATATATATATATTTGTTTAAATTCACCATGCTGGAAGAAGCAATAGGAGGATTATTACTTATCCAAGCACAGATCACTTGTTGAATCTGAGAAAAGTAAATGTAAATTATGTGGTTTAGTCCACTTGGGGAGGGGGTGGCACACAAAACTAATGACTGATGAGCATGATCAAACACAAAGAGCAATTTTCTAGTTTGTTGTTGTTCTTCTTCTTTCGGCTGCTCCCGTTAGGGGTCACCACAGCAGATCAACTGTTTCCATTTCTTCCTGTCCTCTGCATCTTGCTCTGTCACATCAACCACCTGCATGTCCTCTCTTACCACATCCATAAACCTTATCTTAGGCCTTCCTCTTTTCCTGTTACCTGGCAGCTTCATCCTTGGCATCTTTTTCCCAATATACTCTGCATCCCTCCTCAGCACATGTCCAAACCAACGTAATCTTGCCTCTCTGGCTTTGTCTCCAAACCTTCCCACCTGGGCTGACCCTCTAATATACTTATTCCTAATCCTGTCCATCCTCGTCACACCCAGTGCAAATCTTAATATTTTCAACTCTGCCACGTCAAGCTCTGACTCCTGCCTTTTTGCCAATGCCACTGTCTCCAACCCATATAACATAGCTGGTCTCACTACCCTCTTGTAGACCTTCCCTTTCACTCTTACTGGTACTCGTCTGTCACAAATCACTCCTGACACTCTTCTCCACCCACTCCATCCTGCCTGTACTCTCTTCCACACTCACCATTACTCTGAAATGTTGATCCCAAGTATTTAAACTCATCCACCTTCGCCACCTCTACTCCCTGCATCCTCACCATTCCTCTATCCTCACTCTCATTCACACACATATATTCTGTCTTAGTCCTGCTGACCTTCATTCCTCTTCTCTCTAGAGCATATCTCCACCTCTCCAGGGTCTCCTCCACCTGTTCCCTACTCTCACTACAGATCACAATGTCATCTGCAAACATCATAGTCCACGGGGACTCCTGTCTGATCTCGTCTGTCAACCTGTCCATCACCATTGCAAATAAGAAAGGGCTCAGAGCTGATCCTTGATGTAATCCCACCTCCACCTTAAATGCATATGTCACTCCCCCCGCAGACCTCACCGCTGTCACACTACCCTCGTACATATCCTGTACCACTCTTACATACTACTCTGACACTCCCGACTTCCTCATACAATACCACAACTCCTCTCTTGGCACCCTGTCATATGCTTTCTCTAAATCTACAAAAGGCACAATGCAACTCCTTCTGACCTTCTCTGTACTTCTCCATCAACACTCTCAGAGCAAACATCGCATCTGTAGTGCTCTTTCCTGGCATGAAACCCTACTGCTGATCACTAATCATCACCTCCCTTCTTAACCTAGCTTCCACTACTCTTTCCCATAACTTCATGCTGTGACTGAGCAATTAATCCCTCTGTAGTTACTACAGCTCTGCACATCACCCTTATTCTTAAAAATCGGTACCAAAACACTTTTTCTCCAGTCCTCAGGCATCCTCTCACTTTCCAAGATTGCATTAAACAATCTAGTTAAAACTCCCTGCCATTTCACCTAAACACCTCCATGCTTCCACAGGTATGTCATCTGGACCAACAGCCTTTCCATTCTACATCCTCTTCATAGCTATCCTTACTTCCTCCTTGCTAATCCACTGCACTTCATGATTCACTATCCGCACATCATCCAACCTTCTTTCAGTTAAGCAGTTTTTTTTTCTCAACAACACCTTCAAGAAATATGCAGTTTGTAATATTGTGTTGTTAATGTGCAGTAAGATAATGACTCCTAGAAGAATTGCAATGGGCTGTTCAGGCAAACAAAATCAATGAATCCCAGTCATTAGAAAGGTTTTCAGATACTGTGGATCAGAATTATTCCGAACATATACAGAGCAGCAAACCCCTTCCAACCCAGCTGAAGCTGACTTTATAATCCATGCACAACAACTTTTTCAAAAAGTAACAGTTCAAAACTAAAGATCTTTTTCTGCAATAATTTTCTTCAAGTGCAGATTTCTTTTTTGAATGCATTTGGAGATAAAAACACTAACAGATTATAAAACAAAACTTAAAACAATGTAGGGAGGGAAAGGGGCATTGTGAATACTCCCTACTGACTTGCTGTTGATGACTGAACAAGTAGTTTGAAAGAGCAACGTTAAAAACTGTTAAGTGGCAAAATATGATTGATATCTCATGCTGGGCATAAAAAAAAGATATGGACTAACTACAAAGTGGTGAGAAAGGCAAGAAACCCTAACCTGCTTTGAGGATCTAACACAGAGGGCACTAAGGGTGCAATAGAAATTAATGGATAGCTGCTATCCATCTCTGCACATACATGTATTCAGCAACAATTAAAATCACAGCAGCACGGTGACAGTCATGGTTTAATGTGGCACTTTAAGGGGATTGCAGTACACTGGTGCAGTAGCGTACAAATTTATACAAAAACACAAATTTGGAAGAGACTAAAAAGCAGCACCCCCT
This sequence comes from Protopterus annectens, assembly GCF_019279795.1. Lineage (NCBI taxonomy): Eukaryota > Metazoa > Chordata > Ceratodontiformes > Protopteridae > Protopterus > Protopterus annectens. Next base: position 89,123,297 of record NC_056747.1, on the reverse strand, counting down.
CCATCAGCCACACTAAATGTTATGCAAGTCGTGACTACAGGGTGAACAAAGCTTACAGCACAAATCAAGCAACTGTGTCAAGAGCACAGAAAACTGTCACATTACTCATTTGCTCCCCACCCAACAACCTTTAAGACTTTTTAAAGACTGAAACTATGATTTAAGCATTTTTAATTAAAAGAACAAGCACAGGCAACAGCAAGGGGTACAATGTTAAAAAAAAGCAAAGAGGCAAGTTTCCTACTACACACCTAAAAAGAAAGTTCAGAATTTCACTAAGTTTACTGATAAAAAGCAAACAATTACAAAAGAGTAATACAAGCTGTACCAGCTGTGGTACGGCAACATGCGTTAATTACAAGTTAAGTTAAAAGAGGAGATAGCATCAATTTTTTTTTAACACCTATGCATGCATGCTAAACCAAAGATGCCCCCATGCTCACTATTACAACTACATACTAACTCAAACACAGAACTATCCACCAAGACAACAGGAAATTACGAATGTTATGCCATATAACTAGAAATTATATTGACTCAGACAAGTGCAAAACAAGACTTTCAGAGCAACTCAAATATAAAAAGTATTCACCCGCTTACGGAGTAAGACTTGTTTTGCTACAGTGGCTGCAAGACAACCAAGCAAAAATGAAAACTACTATAATGTTATAGTGGCAATTAGTGTTCTGTCTTGACTCAATAGCTTAGAGCAGCAGGAAAGACATTTTTCTTTCCACAACATTCAGACCTCATTAATACTACTTGCTGCCAGTTACCCACATTGTTAAATTGAGTAATATACATCATACAACGTATCTCTTGCAAACTCTTGCACTCAGCATAAGTACATGATTCACAAAGCACTATATTTTGAATTAAAATGCTCTGTAGTTCACAAAGAGTACAAAGTTTATGGCTCTTAACCCTACCATGCTTTGACCTTGCATCACACATTTTAACCATTTGTGACACATATTGGTGAAGAAAGTTAAGTAGGCTGACAACTTTTGCTGAACAACCAACTCCAGAGCATCGGAGCTACTGAAACATGACATTTTGCACAACAATCATACCATGAACCAGTGCAGCTGTCCCATTTCCATGTATAACTGTGGGTTGTAAAATAAAGGAGGAAAAATGCAAGTTTTTCTGCAAAGTTACCACATACGCTCACTTTAAGTGAAACACAAAATACATCTGAGAACAAAACAAAAGCAGTCCTGGATAAAGTACCTCTTAAGAACAGCAATGCAAGTCCAAAAAGTAACAAAAGAGGCAGATACTGCCAGCACAGCTCGAGCCTTAGAATTAATTAAAAAGACTGGAAGACTAGGAGATGTTAAGAATTATACGGAAGAGCAGGAAGGTAGATGGATTATGCATCTACAAGCTCATCGAGCATGTGGTCGGAATGATAAGACCATATTAAAACCGTTACTAGCGGCAAGGCCCTATGCACATTAAAGTACCCTATTGATGTACTAGGCTGAATTACAGTCTTACTTTTATATTTTATGTCTTATTTTTGTATTTTATGCTGTATTTTGTGTTTTAGGATTATTATTTCATGCTATTTAGTTCTGATATGTAGTAGCTCAGCATCATGCATACTAGGTACTTCTGTAATAATTTCATTGAATAAGTTAGGTTAGACCAAGATACTTAGTTATATTTCTGTTCATAGTACTGCATTATAGACATAGCTAGTTGCTAGATGTTCTTATAAATGATGATTTTTAGGGTTTTTTTAGATATAGTTAGCTGCTAATTGTGATTATTTAATGATGGATTTTAATTTGCCTTTGTGATTGGAGATTGTATTGGTAATGACAATATTTAATTTAGATGAAGATGACTGCTGTATTAAAGTCTGAGAAAAGTTCTTTGAAACGTGAAAGCGCTTACTATTTGGAGTTTGTCTGCATTAAATTTTTACAACGAGCTGTGGTGTTGCCTCTTTTGTTACTTTTTGGAAAAAATACATCTGCTGAATAACTCAAATGCCAAAACCATCACTTTTACCCTACCCCATAACTCGTAGCAGATGCTGAACACAGAAGCACTGCCACTACCATAAGCCTTGCAGAGCAGTTTACAGCAGGACTTGGATTTTTATGACAAATGTTTCAAAGGATTATACACATCTCATGGAAACGTAGGTGTGTAAACAAATGACACAGTTTATATTAAACTGGTAACTTCTATCTTACCCATCTCAGAAAGTTTTGCAACAAGTGGGATTAGTCCAAGAAGATAACAGCCAATGAACATTGCCAGAGAGATCATAATAACCTCGCCTGCCCCATCCATGGCTTGAAAACAAACGTGAAACTCTGCTTTATTTAAGGTATATCAATCCATATGAATATTTCAAGGGTTTTTACTCTATAAAACACAGCCAACAGATCCAGCACAATATTGAAGATAATCCTGCCCGCGTACTGGGTTTGTACACTGAGGCTGTGCTGTCCAGTACAGGGTTGCTTTAGCAGTGAGCTGTATTCTCAGAGAAGTTTACCCTGCACCCGTAACACCAACACCACAAAAAAAGTGTTAACTGTCACGAAAAAAAAGATAAACAGTATAGGCAGCAAATATGGACAGTGGATGTACGTACCTGTAGCAAAGAAAAGTATTTGCAGAAGAAAACAAGTTCTACAATGATCAGGTAACACGAGGAATCTGTCAAAGAAATAGATGCGTCACACAACTACTTGGAGTAGAGTAGTTCCCAGAGATGCTCTGCAACAGCATTTTACTAGATGTCAAAAAGATCGGAAACATAACTAACTAATGTAGGTGTTTTCTGGGCGAAAAGGACTGGAAGGGGGTGGTTTGTGGGCGGTCCTTGGGCAGTAACAGAGGAAAGAGTGAAAAAATAGGAAGGGCATTATTACTAAGCCCTTCCAGCGCCCATATACTCTACAGCCCTGCAAGACTCTTGTAGGCTTAAAGCTGGCTCATAGCAATGAAAAAGGAAAGAAACAGTCAAAATTGGGATTTTTTGTGGCAGCAAGAATGTTACACAGTGCAGCACTGAAAAGGTAGGGGAGAAAAACGTTTTGAAAATGAGGAAAAACATGAAGCAGCACATAGTGGTCCTTTAACTATTGCAGCACTCTCACTGAGGTTAACTTATCTCCTCACCTTTAAAACTGATGTTATGAAATACCTACCTGTTAACTTTGATCTTGCTCAATCACTGGGTAACCTCTCACAACTTAAATATAATTTCTGACTGACACCTGATAAACTACTATTTTCAACTCATAGGATTCTGCTATACTACCTGCAAATATCCATACGCCATGTCTAACATTTCTGTACAAATTTACTTCTACTCACTAATTAAATAACTTTTGTCCCTCATCTTTTGCCATCTCTATCTTAACACTTTTGCTTAACCTAAAAACTTTTCCCTTATCCTTTTACAAATCCACCTGAGCTACCACTAAATGTGGACGGATTGTACATTATCTCATCTCATATTACCCATTTTTTTCTTTCACAGGCTTCCAGTCATTTTTTGCACTTGCTTTGAATGGTTGGAGTTTCTAGCCCATTTAATTCTCATATCTTGCTGCAGTCAATTTGTTTCCACAAAACCACATAAAACTATGTAACTTCCTCTGTACATTCAACAATAGTAGTAATTATCTCAGCTCTCATCTTTTAAATGATATTGCTTACATGACACCCCACTTATAACGGTTTCTGAAAGTTTACTTTTATTTATGTGTTAAACTGGGTAAGTAGACTAATGCTTGAAGACCTTTTCCAGCCCTATCACTGGTCAGAAGCACAGCAGTAAAGAATACATGCAGAGATAATTCACAGTAGTCACTATCATTTTGGTAGATAGGGTGATAACAGAATGCCTGAAGGAAATCCACATGGATATAGGGAGGTACATGCAAAACCCACAAAGTTTGTTCAGCTTTCTCTAATATACTTCCTCTGACCCCATCCAACCTTTTTCTAGGGTTAAGTTTCTGTTTGACCCCTATTTTGTATGTGATTCTGAAAATGATATTCCCTGCAGAACATTTGAGTCAAATCATTTGTTACTACTGTTTCCACTTTCAGCCAAGTGAATCATTCATTTCTATCCGCATCTGGCTCCTACTATGCAGCACACAAACCTTGTGTTTGACTTGAATGGGGACCATTTTGCCCCTCTGTGACTGCAACGTGCATTTCTCTTCCTTACCCTTAAACTGTTAACTCTATCGCAAGTCTAAGTGATCAGACGTTAGTTCATATCACAATATCCATTTATTTTTTTATGTTTGCTAGTACTTGTTTTCATACCGTTTGACTATCCTGCATCTATTTCTTGAAAATGCACTCAGTGACAACCAATCATAAGCATGTCGTCAAGAGAAACAAAACAAAAGAAAACACACTTCATATTAAGCCTGTTCTTAGCATCTTTGAAACAGTAACTGGAGTTGTACACAAAACCAGATAGATAATCTGACTAGTTTTAGCTTAAAAACCCTGCTGAGCACTCAGGCACAGCAAATAATCACTATGGCAGCATGAACAGTTTGCAATGTAAGCCATGCAAGATGGGTGAAGTGCCAGTTACTAATACTGGACTAGTTACTAGTGCAAACCCAATGGAAAAATGTCACCCACTCCACTACCTAGACTTATAGCTACTATGACAGCAAGATCCCCAGACGTAGCTATCAACCTTCTATCTCCAAAATGAGGATCACTGCCTCTTACAGTGTAGAACAAATGGGCAAAATGTGGAACACTTGTTAACAGCTTACTAACAACTTCAACTAGGAAGGTCATACAATAGTTAAAATGTGCTATTTTTCTTTTACTTATAAAAGGTTATTTTAATGAACTAATATGATTTAGTTCTATTCACCATGATGACAGTTACAAAAGTTCCTTACACTAATGTGAAACTAACCTGTGCAGATGGCCTAAGGGTTCTAATCCAAGGCATGCATACCTTCTCCTATGATCTTATACTTAGGTTCATAGGTTGGTACTAGGCTATCGGCCCTAGGGCCTATACAAGCCTAGCCATAACAATTCCCTGGATATTTCTTCCCGCAATATTTACTTCCCTGGACCCTTGTCTAGCAGGGCGACTGACGTGATCCCTGGGGTAAATTTCCTATCTCCCATCCAATCGTCAAGGTTCCTTTTGAAGAGTGCCAGTTACAAAAGTTCCTTACACTAATGTGAAACTAACCCATGCAGATGGCCTAGGGGTTCTAATCCAAGGCATGCATACCTTCTCCTATGATCCTATACTTAGGCTCATAGGTTGGTACTAGGCTATCGACCCTAGGGCCTATACAAGCCTAGCCATAACAATTCCCTGGATATTTCTTCCAACAATATTTACTTTCCTGGAACCCTGTCTAGCAGGGTGACTGATGTGATCCTCGGGGCAAATTTCCGATCTCCCATCCAATCATCAAGGTTCCTTTTGAAGTGCGCCAAGGAGGTGCTCTGCTTGACATGTATGGGCAGTCTATTCCAGAATATGGGGAGTCTCTGGGTCAGTAACCTATCCCCTCCAGCATGTTTTGTTCATTGTGATGACAAGATTTAGATCCCTGGAGCGTGTGGCTCTGAGGGATTGGGATTTCTTTAAGTGGAGCATGTCGAACAGCTCAGGATTTCACATGACCTTGTATGTTAAGCAGAGATCGGCTCTGAGTAGAAGATATGCCACAGAGTATAGCTGGAGTTTTTTTTTAGACGGTCAGTACAGGGCATCTGCTTTAGGCCTGTGTTTCTTTTAGGGAGTTATTTCTGTGGCCTTTCCAGCTGCTGCAGATATCTGGTGAGGTACATACCAAACGGAGCGTTGTACTCTATAATGGGTCTAATGAGGGATGAGTACAGTGGAACAATGACTTCCTTTTTTCTGGATGAAAAGCCCTTAGGTGATGAGGTGTGCCACACAGGATTTCCTGACTGTTGTGGCGATGTGGTTATCGAAGGTGAGACCACTGTCCACCTGTGTCCCTAAGTCTCTTATCACACTTTCAGTGCTTAGTGTGCTGCCACCTATGTTGTAATTCATGGGTACATGTTTTTTTTCCCAAAGGGGATAACTATACATTTCTTGGCATTAAGCTTGAGCCCATGGCTCTGGTACCAAACATCTCTTTCTGTAAGGACCTTTTGTAGAATATCCATATCATTTGGGGATTCAATAATGGCTCCCAGTTTGCAGTCATCTGCGAACTTTGTTAGCCGCAGTCCCTTAGTGTTGGCCTGTACTTCAGAGAAGTAGATGCCAAACAAGAGCAATCCCAGGACTGAACCCTGAGGTACTCCACTTGTCACTTGTCTGGAGCTGGATTTGGAGTTGGCTACTTTTACAGTCTGGGTTCTGTAAGTAAGCCAGATGGCAACCCATTGAAAGACGTAGGGATTTATATCCAGCTTAGTAAGTTTATCTATGATTCCAGAGTGGGGGATGGTGTTGAAGGCCTTGGCGATGTCCAGATAGGCTGTGTGGACCGCCTTAACCTCGTCCACAGCTCTAGAGACTGATTCGAAGAGGTCAATCAGGTTCAGGAGACAAGATCGGCCCTTCACAAACCCAAACTGGGTGAGGTCCAGTGCTTGAAGGTTGCCAGTGTCTTTGTTTACAAGTTCCATGATAATGCATTCCATGCCTTTGCAGATCAGGCTCGTCAGACTGATGGGACGGTAGTTCCCAGGATCCAAGGTGGATCCCTCCTTGTGGAGTGGGTGACTGTAGCTGTGCGCCACTCAGTGGGCATGAAGCCTGAGGTGAGGCTATGATTATACATGACACTTAGGTGAGGTGCCAGTTAATTTCGTAGTTCATGTAGTACACAGCCCGGGATGTCATCTGGTCCCATGGATGCTGTATTCTTAGCTTTAGAGAGTGCGGTTTCTACCTGTGTGGCCGTGATTACCAGAATTTGGCAATCTTTTGGTATTGAGATGGGCCCTTTAGCGGGTGAGTGGGTGGTGACGTTTGCACTAAATCGATCTGTCAGGATATTGGCAATATCCTTGGGAACATAGGTTCATAGGTTCATACTAGTCTATATGCCCTGGAGCAATTATAAGCCTAGCCCGATTCTGTATGGCTTACGCCACCCCTTGATTTGAGTATACTGTGCCCTTTTTAAGGTTTAGTTTACTGTGTCTCTGTCTAATAGTGACACGGGAGTAATCCCTGGGACAAACCTACGATCCCCCATCCACTTATCGAGATTCTTCTTGAAGAGATTCAGTGAGGTGCTCTGCCTCACATGAACTGGAATTCTATTCCAGAGCAAAGGGAGCCTCTGGGTTATGAACCTGTCCCTCCAGCAAGTTCTATTTATTTCTGTGCTGAGGTTCAAGTCCCTCGAGCATGTGGCTCTAAGGGATTTAGATTTACTGAGGTGGAGCATGTCCATTAATTCTGGATTTGACATAGCTTTGTATGTCAGGCATAGATCGCCTCAAGTAGGCGGTATGCAACTGAGTAGAGCTGGAGTTTTTAACCGAGCAGCATATGGCATCTGTTTGAGACCCTTGATCCTCTTGGTGAGATACTTTTGGGGTCTTTCTAATTGCTGCAGGTGTCGGGTAAGGTACATCCCAAAAGGGGCATTGTATTCTATGATGGGCCTGATGAGGGATGAATAAAGAGGCACGATTACCTCTCTTGATCTAGATGTGAAACCCTTCGTGATGAGGTGGGCTATGTAGAAGGTCTTTCTAACCACTTTGGCAATGTGGTTTTCAAAGGAGAGATTGCTATCAACTTGGGTCCCCAGGTCCCTAATAACTTTCTCTGTACTTAATGGGTTTCCGCCTATGTGGTAATTTGTGGGCACATTGTTTTTGCCAAAGGGTATGACTATACATTTTTTGGCATTTAGCTTTAAACCATGGCGCTGGCACCAGTTATCTGTCTCTGTGAGACCTTTTTGAAGGATGTTTGTGTCAGCTGGAGAGTTGATTATGGCGCCCAGTTTGCAGTCGTCTGCGAACTTGGTGAGCCATAGTCCTCCCACGCTTGCCTGTACCTCGGAAAAGTATATACCAAACAAGAGTGGTCCCAGGACAGAACCCTGTGGGACGCCACTTGTGACCGGTTTCGAGTCTGACATGGCTCCAGCAACTCTCACTCTGTGGGTTCTGTCTTTGAGCCAGTTTGCGACCCATCTTGTGACATAGGGGTTTATATTTAAGCTGGATAGCTTATCTATGATGCCCGAGTGGGGTATTGTGTCAAATGCCTTTGCAAGGTCCAGATAGGCTGTGTGGACTACCTTCCCTTCATCTATGGCTTTGGTGACTGTTTCAAAGAAGTCAACCAGGTTCAAAAGGCAGGATCTGCCCTTGACAAAGCCGAACTGGGTAGGATCTAGTGTCTGTAGGTCCCCAATGTCTTTGTTTATGAGCTCCATGATGATCCTCTCCATAGCCTTGCAGACTAAGCTAGTCAGGCTTATGGGGCGATAGTTTCCAGGGTCCGTGAGGTTCCACCTTTGTGGAGTGGGACCACTGTTGCTGTACGCCATTCTGTGGGCACATATCCTGTAGTGAGGCTGAGATTGTATAGCTGTTTTATTTGAGGGATTAGTTCCTCTTGTAGTTCATGTAGGATGCAACCTGGGACGCCATCTGGTCCCATGGAAGCAGTGTTTTTTGCTTTGGAGAGGGCAGCCTTCACCTGAGCATCTGAGATGTTTGGGAGGCAGCCCTCTGCCGGGATAGATACTTGCTCTTTTGGGGGGGGGGTGGAGAAGTTTGCAATGAACCTGTCTGCCAGGATATTGGCGATGTCTGTGGGTTCAGCGTATTTTTTGTCGTTTAGAATCAACTCAGAACAAGTCTGGGAGTTGCATCCCAGGTTTCTAACATAGCTGAAAAAAGCCTTATGATTGTCTTTGGTGTCCTGTGCAATTTTTCTCTCGAAGCTGGCCTTGGAGGATTTCATGAGGGATCGTAATTTTTTTGCTAGTACTGATCAGAGATGCCCTCCCTATTAGGGATTTTGCTCCATCATGTAGTAGCTTCCTCCTTCTGTTGTACAGTTTATTTATGGCAGGGGTCCACCAGACTGGACGCCTGACTTTGGATGATTGGGTCTTGGTTTTGTTTGGGATAGCATGATCCATGCATTCCTGGAGATGTCCGTAGAATGCATTTATATAGGATTCTGCAGTTTGGGCTGTAGTTTCCACTGGCCCTGGGGCCTTGAAGCATTCCACTTCAGTTTTGAGAAGTGAGAAGTTCGCTTTTGAGAAGTTTTTCACTGTGGTTTTCTGGGCTGGGGGTGGGATGTGGACATCCAGTGAAATTAATTTATGGTCTGATCTTACCAATGAGGGATATACTTCTGGTGTGGAGCATAGAGTCCCCATGTTGGTAATGATCAGGTCTAGTATGTTGTCCCCTCTTGTGGGAGTGGTGACTAGTTGTTCCATAGCATTTGAGTTTATAATTTCCAGGAATCTTTGGGCTAAGGTGCTGGGGCTTGAGTAGTGCTTCCAGTCAATGTTTGGGTAGTTGAAGTCACCCAATATAATGGTGTTCAGAGAGATCTTCATGTTCTCCAATGTTTTCAGGAAAGCCGAATGGGATTCCTGACTTTGAGAGGGTGGTCTGTAGGATGCTATAAACTGAAAAGCAGTCTTGCCCACTGTTAGTTGCACATGGATGGTCTCCGATATTTCGTGCAATGCCACTAACCTGGAGGTGTGGATATCCTTGATAAATATGGAAACTCCCCCTCCTTTTGTGGTTCGGTCTGGGTTTTGGGGCCGAAAAGCATGATATGAGGTATAGCCTGGTAGCGCTGGGGTGCTCTTTGGAGCCTTGAACCAGGTTTCTGTCACTGCACAGATATCGATGTTCTCCATACTGAGGAGAGCTTCGAGTGCGTGCATCTTGAGGTTAAGACTTCTGGCATTTAGCAGCATTACCCTTAGTTTCTTGTTCCTTGTGCTGTCTATGGGGGTGGGTTTGACTTTTGAGCCTTGTCTAAAAAAGGCACTATGGGGGTGGCAAGAGCCCTTGCCAATATCCGAAAGCCCAGTGGTGACAGGTGCAAGCCGTCCCTAGTGAAGCAACGTGGCCTGTCGAGCATGTCATCCCAGGCTGACAGACACTGGATCCCCTTTGAATGACACCAAAATTTTAGCCAATTGTTAAAATCGATCATTTTGTCTTTGTACTGTGGCATAATTCTAGGTGAGGGTAAGATGCTGCTCAAGGTCAGGGTCATACCAGCCTGGGCTACATGATCAGAGAGCTCCTCTATGTCTCTTTTCATGTAGTCCAGGGAGGTACGTCTCAGGTCATTCACACCAGCATGTACAATGACTGAGTCATATTTGTATTTGCTTTGGAGTGACCTGAGTGCTTGCGTTATGTGTCGGATCCTAGCACCCGACAGGCAGCTCACTGTGACCTTCTCTTTATTCAGCCTGGTGAGCGGGACGTCAGTGTGTCTGACAATAGAGTCACCTATAACAAGAGTATCAGGTGTGTTATTCAGCCTTAAGGGCTGTGGCTGCTTGGCACACTGACTTTGTGGGTTATGTGTTGTGTGTGTTTTGTTTTGAGGTAGCATTTGCTTGGATGTCTGCTTTGGTGGTCTCTGTTGCTTAGGTAGATTTTTATTTAGAGCCTCCGAGTATGTTTATGTGTTTGGTTCGCTGATGTGGTGGGACTATGTGATACTGGAATTGTGTTGTGTGAGGTTACCTTCTCCTCCTGACTGGTTACACCAGTTTTGAGATGAGAGAGCACAGCCTCCAGTTTGGCTAAATAGTTGCATCTCTCACATATATTTGAACCTGTTTGGAGGAGGAGAGGGTTGTCCGTGTACATGAGACAGTTGTAACATTGCCTCAAAATTCCCAGATTCACCAGCTGGACTGGAGAGGAAACCATTGACTGACCTTTGGACATGCTAGAGTAATAGGGAAACTGAATTTAAAACGGACCAATAGAGGACAGGGTAATCGTAGAGAGTATAAGAGTAAGTAGTGCTTATGGTTTAATAGTGCTAACTTGTAGGATTACTTAACTGGACCAGTGAAGGGCCTTAGAATGAGAATATGGTGTTTAAATTGAGAGATAGAGCAGTTCTAAGGGAAAAAGTGAAGAGCAGACTTTGTGGAGCCAGGAATAGTTTAAACCCAATTAGGCGGCGCTGCCCGTTGTTGCGCTATGCTCAAAACGCGCAAAACCGCGCAAAAGAGGGTTTTAAGAGAGGAAGATGAAGGAGTTTTGGAATTGACCCAGAATGGCCAATAAAACTACAGTTTCAAGTCAGTAACCACTCCCACAGGATATTTAATGTCATTCTGTTGTAGCTCAGAGCATATCTGAGCATTGTCATTTAGATTCTTGACATAACTATAGAATGCCTTTTGGTTGTCTTTGGAATTTTTGGCAATTTTATTTTCGTAACTAGCTTTGGAGGATTTTATGAGGAATCTCAGCTTCTTACTGAGGCTGGTAAGGGATTTTTTTGCTTTCTGGGATTTTCCTCTTTTCTGCAACAGTTTATTTCTTCTATTGTATAGTTTGTTTATGGCAGGGGACCACCAGATTGGCTCCCTTTTTTTGGAGGAGAGCATGTTGGTTCTATTTGGGATGGCACGATTCATGCACGAGTGGATGTGCTCGTACAGTGCCTTAGTGTAGGATTCAGCAGTCAAACTTTCAGCTCCCATCTGCATGGGTGTCAAGAAGTTTGTCACTTCTGGGAGGTAGGATATGGATGTCAAGGGTGATTTGCTTATGTTCAGACCTAACCAATGAGGGGGTGACCACTGGTGTGGAGCATCTATCTCCCATGTTGGTAATGCCCAGGGCTATGATATTGGAGTCCCTGGTGGGAAAATGGATTAGTTGTTCCAGGGCGTTGGAATTTATGAATTCCAAGAACCATTGGGAAAAGGTGTTGGTACCCGAGTAGTTTTCCCATTTAATTGCAGGGTAGTTGAAATCACCCAGTATTAGGGTGTTTGGTTGTATCTTAATATTGTCCAGTATGTTTAGAAAGGTGTAGTGAAATCTTGGGACATGGTGGGGGATCTGTAGCAAGCTACAATTTGGATTGCAGTCTTACCTAGTGTTAGTTGCACCTGAAGAATTTCAGATGCATTGTGTTGGGCAACTAGCCTGGAGGTGTGAATATCCTTGGTGAATATGGACACTCCTCCACCTTTAGTGTTTCGGTCTTGGTTTGGTGGCCAAAAAGTGTGGTAAGAGTTGTACCTGGTATTGCAGGGGTGCTCTCTGGAGCCTTGAACCAGGTCTCAGTTACTGCACAGATATCGATGTTCTCCATTTTTAGTAGTGCCTCGAGAGAGTGCATTTTGAGGTTTAGACTTCTAGCATTGAGTAGCATTACCTTCAGATTTTGCATGCTTGTATCTGTCACTGTGATGGTTTTGTCCTTTGAACCTTGCCTAAAAAAAGGCACTATAGGGGTGGCGAGAGCTTTAGCCAGTAACCTGAATCCCAGGGGTGACAGGTACAGACCATCTCTGGCAAAGCATCATGGTTTGTCGATCATGTCGTCCCAGGCAGACAGATACTGGATCTCCATTGAATGACACCAGAAGCTTAGCCAATTGTTGAAGTCGATCATTTTGTTCTTATATTGTGGTATCATTCTGGGTGAAGACAGGATACTACTCAGGGCTAGGGTCATACCTGCCTGGGCCACATGATCTGAGAGCTTTTCCATGTCTCTTTTCATGTAGTCCAGGGAGGTACTTCTCAAGTCACTCACTCCAACACAGACGACAGAGTTGTATTTGTACTTGCTGTGGAGTGACTTGAGTGCGTGCGTTATGTGGCGCATCCTGGCACCCGACAGGCAGCTGACTGTAATTTTCTCCTTGTTCAGCCTGGTGAGTGGGACATCAGTGTACCTGACTATAGAGTCACCTATGACTAAAGTGTTGGGTACATTGTCTTGCCTTAGGGGCTGTTGTTGGGTGACACACTGGTGTTGTGAGCTGTGTGTCACTTTGGTTGTGACTGGTGTTTGCATTTCAGCTTCGGAGGTCCTTGTTGCTTGGGCACATCAATGTTAAGGGCCTGCGCATATGTGGGTTTAGTGTTGCTATGTGTGGGTGTTGATGGTATGGGTTTTGAAGAGCTATGTGTTGCTTGAGGTGTAGTGCAGGTGTTAACCTTCTCCTCTTGACTGTCTAGCACAATCTTGGCTGGAGAGAGCTTTGCTTCCAGTTTGGCTTTGTAAGTGCATCTCTCGCAGGTTGTAGTGTTGGGTGGTAGGAGGAGAGGGCTGTCTGTGTACATGAGGCAGTTGCTGCATTGCCCCAGTATGCCCAGACTCACCAGGTGGACAGGAGAAATCACTGGAAGCTGACCTTTGGACATGCGTATTTGCGTGCTATTTTGTAAAGTACAAGAGCTGTTTTCCCTTACCTTTGCAAGGTACTTTGCAATTATAGGCTGTTTAGTGCCCACAATTAATTTATCCTTATTAATAAAGAGAGTGGAGTGCTTGTATCAGTTTAAGGCTTCCTAGTGCTTTCCAGCAGGTTCTAGAGCAAGTGCTAGTCACAGGGGTTCAGATTTTAGTGCTACTACTGAGAAATCAGCTAGTTCTAAGGGAGAATTTGAAGCGCAGACTTTCTGGCACCTGGAATAGTTTAACCGTAGCCCGGCGGTGCTGCACAATGCAAAAAAAAGTGCAAACACACACGTTTTTAAGCCAGAAAGTTGAAAGGGATATAAATCAGCCCAAAATGGCTAAAATTACAATTTCAGAGCTGGAAACCACTCCTCTAGTGTCAGACAGGCTCACCACTCCCACTGGTAAGCAGTAGGACTTCCCTCTACCACAGCAAGGTCTGGAAAGCTCTGAATACAGAAAATAAAGTCCTGAAACCAGCAAAGCCTGTGATCTGGACTACACTAGCTAGGAAAGGTGGGGAAACTAGCAAACAAGATAGTTTTTTTTTAGTCTACATATTCAGAAAAGCAGCTAAAACAAACAATTCAGATGCAGTGCAACCCAGAGCACTTGAGTTGTAGCAATATTAAGGCAAATACAGTTTTAATAAATGCACTAAAATATACTCTATATTTCCAAAATGTTTGAGAAGCACAGTCAGAACAAGGATATTCAGACATTTTTTTTTTTTAGAAAGGGAGAAAGGAGGAACAGAAGGAAATTCTCTCTGTATTAGGTAGACTGAGCTAATGACACTAGACTGGGAGGAGTGTCCAAGATCAAATTTAGAGCAGGGGTGGGCAACTGCAAGGCCAGCAGGTATAAAAACAACATATCAATAGGGAGGTTGGGTGGGAGAAAACAGTACAGAAATGTTTATCACAAGTGAGCCAATAGCTATGAAATACAGTGCATGTATGCAGTATACAATAAAATTGCTATAAATATCTAAAATAAGCAAAAAACAGGCAACTTATTGCTATATATCACAGATCAGCTACTCCTCCTCAGATAGCTCTGTGTGTAATGGCTGAAACACTCAAGTTAACTTCTTAGCAGAAAGTTGAAACTGCTTCATTTCAAGCAGAGCACCTCATTGGCCCACCTCTCTTCAAACAACACAATGTGGACGATTGGATGGGTAACCATAAATTCACCCCAGAGGTTCCACCTATGTCCCTCTTGGACAGGGATGATAGGTGCTGATCCTGGAAATAAGGGTAAAACTTAGCTAGGCTTGCATGCGCCCTAGGGTCATTAGCTTAGCAACCTCTTATGAGCCTATGAAACTTCAAGCAACATGATTCTGAACTTTTAAGAAGGTGAATGAGGAACGTTCCTCATAATGAAGTACACTTGAGAGGTACCAGAACGGAAATGCCTTGCACTTTGCCACCTCTCAAGTGTACCTCATTACGAGGAACATACCTCATTTGGGATCTTAAAAAGTTCATGTTCCTCATTGAAAGGGTCTAACACACATTCTCTGTTAGGAATTTTTTTTAACTGATATCCATGGTAAATAGAAATGAATCATGTTAATTCATTAAATTATCTTTTTATAAGTAAAACCAGCATATTTTAACTCTCCTATGACCTTCCTAGATGAAGTTATTAGTAAGCTGTTCATATGTGTTTCACATTATTAGAACACTTCACCTAACTTAAGTAACTCTGCTAAGCCAACCAATCATAGTACTGTACCCACTTAGGACTGTTAATCTACTGCTCATCCCATCTCTCCAGGAGTTAGGGAAAACTATCCCAGCAATGATGAGCTCTCCATAAGCAACTAAAACCAGGAGAAGACATATTGTAAATCAGTTTGTTATTCTTCTCAACTAAAACCAGGCGAAAACATGTAGTGAATCAATCTGTTATCCTTCTCAACTATAGCAAGCATCATCTGCTCTCTCAGAGCCTTATTCTACGTCTCTGCTTTTACTCTGATAGCAAGTCTATCACAGGAATCCTAAACTTAGGAATATCTTCTATAATTTAATATTATATAGTAGAGAACGAATTTATCCTTTTATTTATTTATTTTATTTTAATTAATTAATTTATTTCCAGTTTGATTACCGGGGAAGTCCACTGGGTCAACATGGCCCATTTTCAGTGGAGGCCCGGGGAGAAAAGCTTCGAGAATGCATTAAAAAGAACAATTTACATACAGGATTTAAAGAAATACAAGCTAGGTCTGAGAATGCATTTGCAGTTTACAAATATTATAACAAAAGGTACCTTTAGTACCAGAAACAGTTCTGTAGATCTCTATATTTACAATATTTACAAGTTTTGTTGAGCAAAAATAGCTGTAGGAGTAGGAGAAGTAAGGAGAGGAATAAAGCAGCAGGAGAGTGCAGGGAGATTTGATAGAGATGAAAGAGTATGTCTGATGGAGGTATATAGGGATTATGTGCCAGTAGTGGGTGACTCTTAAGGCTTGAAGTGATCGATACTTAAGTAAGGAGGGGTTATGTGCTGAATGGGGGATACTCTTAAGACTTAAGGTAATCAGAGCTTAAGTAGGGAGTAGACAGGGGCATTTTCGTTTAGCAGACAGGTGTATGAAAAGCTGGACTTTGAAATTTTCATAGTTTTGGGTGCTTCTTAGTGATTGAGGAAGGGAATTCCATTTTTTGCCTAGAGCATAGGAGAGCAGCAGTTGGCCAGCAGGATGTTTGGGTTTATGGATAGCTATTAAGTTCTGATGTTTAGATCTAAGGGTTCTGTTGGGTATATAGGGGGGGGATATTATTTAGAGCAGGGCATTTTGTAGGCTGAAATATGAGTGTATGAGCTGTAGAACGTTGTAGGTAATCTAGGTGGTTTGGAAGTTCTAGCCAGTTCAGGGTTTGTATGGTGAGTGCAATGTTTGGATTTGGAGGCAAATTTAGAAATTTTCTTGTAGCGGCTTTCTAATTTGGAGGTAATGGTTGGTTAGGAGTGGAGCACCATATAGTAAGGAAGGAGAAAAGTAGAGGCTAGAGCTTGTCTAGTGGAGTTGGTGCAGAGGGTTGGATTGAATGAGGGAAGGGGAGATAAAGTGGAAAGAGTGAGGATACAGGAGAGAGGCTTTAGAGGTTGTTTTTGTTGGTAGAACTGGACAGGCAAGGGAGGTATAAGAAGTGGCTTGGTATAGGGGAATTAGTAGTAGAAGTAGAAGGTAGGGGGTATGGAGGAGTTGATGTTGTAAGGAGAACATGTCAGAGAGGAGAGGGAGAAGTATGGATTAGAATGGAAACTAAGGAGAGAGAGAGAGAGAAGTAAGGTTTATAATGCAAACTGAGTGTTATGATTGGAGTAATGTGTTATAAAATAATAGAGGAATTATGGGAAGTAAGTGAGTGCGTAATGAATTTTGGAGTTGTATTAGAGAAGAGATTGGGGAGTAGTAATGTAAGGGAGGGTTGTAACTGTAGGAGTGTATGTAGGAGGGCTGTATGAGGAAGTGTTAGTGAGGAGAGGATGAGGATTGGTTAATTAAGCTGAGGGGGTGTGGTAATGAGGAGAGGATGAGGATTGGCTGATTAAGCTGAGGGGGTGTGGTAAGGCCAGGATATAGGTAAGAGTACTGGGGGATGGGTGGGCCAAATCCTGTGAGTGCAGCAGAAAAAAAGTATCAGCAGAGTGTAGTTTACTAGCAACAGCAGAAAGAGTTGTACTACAAGTGTCAGGCGAGATAGAGTAGGTTAGCTTTTCAAGAGGGATTGTGCAAGTAGAAAGAAGATACTTACAGTTTAGTGATGTTAGATCTCAGCCAACTTATTAATGCAAAAACTAAAAACCAGTTGGGAGTGGACTGATAAACTGGGGTTGTATGGGCAGAGACTGCCACCTAGTGGTGGAAAACGTAATACCTAGCAGGGAAAGACCAAACCTGTAGTAGGTTTAAGTAATTTCTGGGTTAGGGAGAGTTAGAAGTAAATTCAAGGTATGGGGGGAAGGGAAAACCGGTCTGCAGAGGGCTGCTGTAGCACACACAAGGAGGTCAGACTCCTGACTAACAAATAGCACAGCAAGTATTCAGTAATTAAGTTCCTTATTTTAAGCATGTACGTTAGCTCAAGTCCTGTAACAGGGTCTCCTTTAATGGAAGTTTCCTGTGTGCCAGGCAACCTTTGTACTAAATGCAGGGAGGGAGGACCCAGGGCTAACGTACTGTAGGAGGACGAGAGACAATACCAAAATTAGTTTAAACTGCAGGTGAAGAGAAGAGAGAAAGGAAGGGAGAGGAGTAGAAATGTGAAGGGCAGAATTGCGTAGCAGAGTGCAGTAGTTAGAGAATAGGTTAGAAAAACAGGTATGACTTGTGTCATCAGTGACGAGGAGAGAGGAAGATAGTGGAGAGTAGTGGCAGCTAGAAGGAGAGCAGCAGAAAGTAAGAGTAGAAAACTATTTTGTAGCAGTGAGACTTTCAATATGACAGACAGTTGCTCTACTTTGTAAATCAGTATCAAAATTTAACAGCATGATAAATATTAGAGACTCTAAATTCAACTAAAAAGGAGAAATATTTACACTGTAGCAAGCATAGTATAGACAAATATCAGGCAAGGTGATCATATCCCTTAAAAAGCTACAAAAATTATTCCAAAGCTATCACCCAAAATAAAGAAAAGTAATCTAATGCAGGAAAGTCAAAATATATAAGAAAGTTATACAAATAAAATAACATCAGTGCAGAATGTTATACAGTAACAGCATCAAAAAAAGTGTGAGTAAATCACAGATTATTTTACGCACTTACAATTAAGGAAGCAAAGGAAACTAGCGTGGTGGAATTCAATGCAAGCAAGCTTTCTAAATATGCGTCTGTAACAACAGATTGCAAGCCAAATCGCAGCAAGCTGCCATTTGTCTGAGGCAGGTCAGCTCGGACTCAGGTTTCAGTGGGGGGGGGGGCAGGTAGGGCCAGGATAGGTAGGAGGGTAAGGTGGGATGGGCTGGCTAGAGGAAGGATTGAAAAGGCTGGGAACAAACCAAATCAGTCTTCTTGATCCCTACCTGGACAGCTTGTAGCAACTGATCAGTGGATTGTTTGAATTAAGTGGTTGATCTTGGTACAAGGTAAGGCCCTCTTTTTGTTTGTTGATTTAATTACAACCTTAAGGGAAGTTATCTGTGGTAGGATCAGTTGCTGGGGGTTTTTGAAGCTGTTTGGAAAGAGATGCTGGGGCAATTTTAGTATTAAGTTTGGCTGTAGCAACAGAGTGGAATGTTAGTATTTCTAATCTTAATTCCAATATCCTTCAAACATGCTAATAGTTAAAGTTGTCTGAGTAATTCCAATGAGAGTTTGAAAACAGTGGGTGGTTTTTAGAACAATGTAAAGTCTTCTTTGTTGTTAGTTAATTGCAGGATTAAAAGGAATTCTTTTAGAGGTTTTTTAATCGGATTTTATTGTGTTAGTCAAAGTGCAAGGTAGCTAAGGCCTACGGGGGCCGCATGGCTGGTCCAGGGAGTTGAGGCCTACAGGCAGCCACATGGCTGGGCTTGTGAACTGAGGCCTGCAGGAAACCACATGGCTAGGCTCAAGAGCTGAGAGGCCTAGTGAGCTGAGGCCTGCAGGAAGCCACATGGCTGGGCCTGTGAGCTGAGGCCTGCAGGAAGCCACATGGCTGGGCCTGTGAGCTGAGGCCTGCAGGAAGTCGCATGTTAGGGCCTGTGAGCTGAGACCGGCAAGAAGCCGCATGACAAGGCCTGTTAACTGAGGCCTGCATGGAGCCGCATGGCAAGGCCTGTGAGTGAGGCCTGCAGGAAACCGCATGGCAAGGCCTGTGAGCTAAGGCCTGCTGAAGCAACATGGCTAGGCCTGTGAGCTTGGGCCTGAGGTAGACATATGGCGGGGCTTGAGAGGTACAGTTAACAGGAAGCTTCAGTACACAGGAGCCCATGCTTGTATTTGTGTTAATTATTAATTTTCCTGAATAAAACTCAATGCTAAACTGTGGTAGCGTAAGCATGGAGGGGCTGGTTAGATCAATGTTACTCTTTACTGGTGTTAAATTCATTAAGGAAGACTGAAAAGAAGGAGATTTAGTAGAATCAGTCGGGTTAGTGAAACACAAACTTAGTTAAAGCACTTTCCTACTTTGTATAACTAAAAAAAAAAAAAAAAACCCTAATTACGCTAACGGGTATGTCTTGTGTTTTAACTGACTAGATGGATCCTCAAATGCAAACACAAATGCAGACCTTGTTGAGCATAAAAGGGAGATCATGGTGGGAGGATCTGTTTCACCAGATAGTAGGGTCAGGGCAGGTGCCTCAAGCAGTTAATGTTCAACCTGCGGGTGACCTGCCCCCGGACCCTCAAACAGGACCCAGCTCAGGATCCCAAGGGTTAGTCGGAAGTAATGGGAAAGATGACGGACAGGACAGGAATGCCAGAAATTCTCGGAGGCACAAGGATAAGAAGAAACACTGCAAAAAGCGCAAGAGGGAAGGTAAGAATATGCCTATTATGGATCAGAAGTGTTTGCAGTGGTTACAAAGCCAAGGTATATTAGATGAGGAATTAATGTACTATGACTCTTTGCCTGGAGAACACTGCAAGGTTAATCAAATCATTTCACAGGGTCAAGATACTTTGAGGGACATGGTTGGGATTGACAACAAGCAGACAGCAGAGGACTCTGAGTCAGCCACAACAGTAGGGAGCTCCATGGCTGGAGTTGGGTGTCCCCAAACTAACAATGCACTTTTAGACCAGATGGGAGCTTTATTAGCTCAGCTCAAAGGTAAACAGGATGACGATAAAGTAATGCATCAAGGAAACAAGGGTCAGACTGTGCTGGAAGGGGGGAAGGGAGACTCAGAACTAGTTAAGTACAGTGGTGCAGTTACGTTAGACTTACCACTAGGTTTTCATTTAAGTGAAAAAGTGAAACAACAGATTGCAAGTGGGGAATACATAGATATATTTTCATTGTTGAACAGGGAGGATGAAGAAAAGGAAAGAGATAAGGATGGCAGGGTTGAATATTCAGTAGCCAAAAAAAGGAGGTTACAAGTAAGAAGAACATGGGAAAACTGGGCGATTGGTTACTCCATTTATGCTCAAATTTTAGGTGATAGATGTTCTGCTAAAGCAAAAGACATGTGGACGCACTTTAATAGGGTAACCACGATTGCGCTTTGCTCAAGGGGGCAACAGATGGTTGAGGTATGATGAGGACAACAGAAGGATGAGGCAGTCATACCCAGAGAGGTCTTGGGCATGGTTGGATTTGGGGCTTTTGTGCTGGCTAGATACAAGCGGAGATGCAGCAACAACAGATTGTGGTTTTCCAGTTAATCAGAATGGGTATAACACTTATAGGTTCGGTTTAACAACAGACAACCAATGGGACAGAACAGACGGGAGTGCTGGAAAGTGTTATCAGTACAACTTCGGTCAGTGTCGGAATCAACTTCAGTGTAGATTTAAGCATCAATGCATGGCTTGTGGTAAGGTAAACCACCCAGCCAAGGCTTGTTTTCGTCTCTCAAACCCCAGAACAAAAGTTTTTACTCACCCGCCACCTTTAAAGGGTACGCAGCTCCATCTCCCAACGCCGGTAAAAGGGGATATTTTAAGGGAATGGCTCAAAGCGTATCCAGATAGAGAAGCAGCAGCATTACTACAAGAGGGATTCACCAAGGGCTTCAAGATACCAGCAAAAGGTAGGAAGCAAGGGGTTTGGATCAAGAACTTGAAGTCAGCAGAAGAGCATCCGGACATAGTTAGAGCAAAGATAAATAAAGAATTGGAAGCGGGCAGACTGGCAGGCCCATTTCCCTGCCCACCAAGAAGAGCATTTAAGGTTTCTCCTATCGGCGTAGTACCCAAAAAGAAACCTGGTGAATTTTGGCTTATTCACCACTTATCCTAACCACAAGGAAATTCCGTAAATGATTACATAAATGGGGTAGGGACTTCAGTGCATTATGCGTCTTTTGATGAAGCTATTAAGAAAGTCATGGAGAAGGGAAGAGGGGCCCTTATGGCAAAAGCTGACATAGAGTCTGCTTTCAGACTTTTACCCATTGCATCTAAAGACCAAGGGTGGTTAGGTTTGGCATTTGAAGGCCAGTATTTCATGGATAAATGCATGCCTATGGGTTGTTCAATAGCATGTGCTACTTTTGAGAAATTCAGTTCCTTCTTACACTGGTTGGTGGCTCATCGGGTAGGGGAAGACAGAGTTGTTCATTATTTAGATGACTTTCTATTCATTGGGAAGGAGGACACAGGGGAATGTCAACAAGCGTTGGATACATTTCAACAGGTATGCAGGGAGTTAGGGGTGCCGCTAGCAAGGGATAAAACAGAGGGCCCGGCCTAACAGATTGGCTTTCCTGGGTATAGAGATTGATAGCTTCAATGGGCAGTGCAGGCTTCCTATTGACAAGGTGCAGAAATTACGACTACTCTTAAGTCAAGTGCTAACACAGAATAAGATAACCCTTAAACAGTTACAAGAATTAGTAGGGTTAATGAATTTTGCATGCAAAGTGATTCCTGTAGGACGCTCATTTATGAGGCGCTTAGCTGCTAAGGGGTCAGGGTGCACAAAGCCACACCATCGGATTAGGATCACACAAGGTATGAAGGAGGATCTAGGTGTGTGGTGGAGTTTCTTATCAGACTACAATGGGATAGCAATTTGGCAGGAGAGAGACCAGCTACCTCCCGCTCAGTTGTTTACAGATGCAGCGGGGGGAATTGGCTTTGGGGGTTATTTTCAAGATCACTGGTTCAGCATGGCTTGGCCGTCTCAATTGAAAAACAGGGTAGATATTTCAATCGCAGATATGGAATTTTTCCCAGTAGTGGTGGCATTGGAAATTTGGGGAGCACAAATGAAAAACAGAGTAGTCTGGCTGCGTTCTGACAACAATAGTGTAGTGCATATAGTCAATAATCAGCTGGGGGGAAAAGGGGTATTAGGTAGGATGATGAGATATTTTACATTTAAGTGTTTGACATTTAATGTGACAGTTAAGGCACAACACATTCCTGGCATCGATAACTCATTGGCAGATGCCCTTTCTCGTTTGCAGTGGCCCCGTTTCCGGTCGCTGGCCCCAAGGGCGACTCCTTCTCCGACACCAGTGCCAGTTCAATTATGGACCTTATGGACAGACGACAATGGTTGCTAATGTGTAATTCTCTCAGTAGAAGAACAAGGGTAAGGTACAATAAATGTATACAACAGTTCTTGCAAACTAGAATAACCAGAGGCTGGGAATCCTTTTGGCCTTTTCCACCTCACCAAATCAGGTCTTATATCATGGTGATGAAAGAAAAAGGTTGGAGCCTGGGCAGAGCCAGAAGCACATTGTCAGCCTTGAATTGGTTCCATCAGGCTTTGGAAGATCTAGCTAACACATTCCAAGTATGTGCAATGTTTAAAGGTTGGGGGAGACAAACACCCAAGAGGCTGGATAAGAGATACCCTATAGGTCCAGCTGTATTAAGCAAGTTATGGATTGCGGTTTCAGAGGTTTGTTTCTCTACTTATGAGGTATCATTATTTAAGGCTGCCTTTCTGCTGGCTTTTTGTGGGGCATTTAGATGGTCGGAAATTGTCCAACCGAACAAGAAAAGCCAAGGGACAGTACTGCCTTTAGAACATGTACACGTGCTGGGTGATAACACCTGGATTTATGTGGCGAAATCTAAAACTGATCAGGAAGGCAAAGGTCAATGGGTAAGAGTAGTTACCCCGGAGGGATTAGAATGGAATGTGACTAAAGTGTTATTGGAGTACCAGGGTTATAGGGGTTTATTAGGTGGACCATTTTTCTGCCATCAGCAAGGTGAACCACTTACACATTATCAGGTGAGAGCAGTCTTAAAGCAGGCAGTTAAGTTGATAGGCTTGGACACAAGCAGGTATACATTGCATTCTTTTCGGATAGGTGCAGCCTCATATGCACATGAAATGGGGATGTCGCAGGCAGACATTATGAGGATGGGTAGATGGAAATCCAAAGCTTATAAAAGTTATGTAAGGTGTAAACAACTCTAACTCTTGTTCATTGCATTTCAGCAGACAAATCCGCAGAACAGAAATACATCTGGATAGTTGGCCATTCCTTTGTTCGGAGACTCCACCTCTGGGTGCAGAACAGGCCGGGCTTACCCTTTCAAAGAGAACAAGCTCCAGGCAAAACAGTTTGGTACGGGGTGTCAGGAATGCGGCGGCACCAGCTCAGCACAGTAATGCAACAAGCAGCGAGAAGTGGTAAACCTCCTGCAGCCATCGTGTTACACCTAGGGGGCAATGATATTGGTCAGCAACCAATACAAGATTTAATTAGTTCTATGGTACGGGAAATTAATTGCATACATGAATGCTGGCCACACGCCATTATTTGTTGGTCAGAAGTGGTACAGAGAAAAAGATGGAAAGGGGTTAGGTCCATAAAAGCTGTGGAAAGAATGAGACGGAGAATTAATAATTCTATGGATAAGATTTTAAAGGCCATTAAGGGGTTGTACATTCCCCACCCTGGCATTCGGGTCTGGTGGCCAGACAGGTATGAGAAAGATGGGGTTCAATCATCGGAAAAAGGTTCACAGGTATTTTACAAGGAATTACAGGCAGTTTTAGCTCTGAAGGGCATTCACCTAGAGTAGGTTGAGATGTGCTGGCGGAAGGGAGGAACATTCCTCCCTTCTGTGGCGGAAGGCAGGAAAGGTAAGGGAGGCCAAGGCAAGTGGGGGGGGGTCACAGGACTTTTCAGCTGGACCTTCCGCAGGCCAGACAGCCCCAAGGGATTGTTGCCAGGGGACTTATCAGCCCGGCAATGGCCCCCCTTGGCACATTGTAAGGCGGCCCAGAAGAATTGTGATGAACTGTGAAAAAGTTGTTATGAAATGGGTAGGATACATAAAAAGGGCCGGATATCGACAGTGCTGTCTGTTGTCCTGTAGGCGTAGTGGAATGCTATGAAAGAAATAAATGGCCTCCCTGATATTCCTGCCTTGCGCACATCTCATAATAATTGGTTTATTAGAGAAAGTCATTGACAATGATTGGCAATAAACACATGGCTGCGGCCATTTAATCCATCTGAAGTCTCTGTGTTATTATTTACCTGCTTAGTTACCTTGATTTGTTGGACATGGAATTTGAGGCATATGTCCACAAGGATGCAATGGAATGACAATGTGCTGAGCTGGTTCTGCATATGTATAGCTCAATACTGAGTGAATCATTAATGGAAATATAGTGTTAGAATTGCAGAGCTGAACAATGTAACGAATGCTTAGATAACAGGTATGGGTAAGCATCTTGAGTAAGAGAGCTGTGACTAGGTATGAATTCTGTTTTGTAAAAGACAGGTAGAGCTGTACCAATCTCAGACAAAAGGTAAGGAGCTAGTATTAGACACAACTGTAAGGAGAAAAAAATCAGTCGCGCCTGTGGGGAAGCACGGTGGAGGAGATAAGAATAAGCAATCTGCATTGGGCTTTAGGAAGGCATGGAGCTAGTAGTAAGCCGTTCGTGCACGCAGAAATATGAAGGCTAATAATCAGAAATGCCTTAAAAATTCCCGAGTGAACAGGCGTTTTATGATGCACGTCTTGTAGGCATGCTTCTATTTTATAGCTGTATTAGTTTACGTTGCTAAGAAAGCCACGAGGTGGCCTATTGCGCACACCAAAAAGAAAAAGTGGAAACGCAGCCTAAATGGGACAGGTTTTACACAAACCACAGTCCCGTTTGCTATGTCTTTCTTCAGAAACGGTAACGTTGCTCAAGTCGGCAAGCTGCTCGCAGGGATCGTATGCGAGTATAAGCACAGCAGTGGTGCATTTTAGGTGCATTTTAAGATGCACATCTAGTAGGCATGCTTCTGTTTTATTGCTGTATTACTTGATTTAGCTAAAAAAGCCACGAGGTCGCCTATTGCGCATACCTAAAAGAAAAAGTAGAAGCACCGCCTAAATGGGAGGGACAGGTTTTACACCAACCACAGTCCTGTTTTGCTAGGTTTTAGGAACGATAACATTGCTCAACTCAGTAAGCTGTTAGTTAATATGTATGTCAAGCATGTCCTTAAAACTATGTTTTGTAAAAAAAAATTGTTCTCTTGGAGCTTTTCTCCCCCGGCCTCCACTGGAAATGGACCTGTAATCCAGTTGGATTCTCCCGGTCAACAAATGTAAAATAAACAAAGTTATGCAAGCTATTGTTCCTCAATTTGGTGATGGAGGGTTGACAGCTATGCTGTAGTTTCATTCGGGGACACACGAAGACAGTCACAGCCCGGTGATGGTCCAACTGACCTAAGACCAGCCCAAACACTCAATATAAAGTAACATTAATTATAGCAGTCACGTTTCATTTTCAACCGTGTCTCTGACTACTATTGGCTTTCTCTACTTCTAATAGGTCTCCAGTGATCATAACCTAGTGAGACAACCAAGTACGACAGATGGACAACGTGAGTCAAATATTAAGCACGTAGAGAAAACACAAGTGATTATTTTAAGATGCTTACACACAGCCTGAAGCGCCATTTCGCTTCTTCCTGAACGGTTACGTTGTATTAGTTGCGAGAACATCCAGCATTTAGGTGGTGAGATCTCGCGGTTGTTCGTAGAGTGATAGCAGTTTGTATAGATCGGGGTTTTTGAAATTTGTCTTGTTTTCTGCTTTTATAAACGAAAGGGTAAGTATGAGAAATTTCCGGAGTGTGTAAAATGTCGGGAATGTGCGCTAAAACCATATTGATATAGTCAACGTCGCTGCCAGTATTTTCTGGGAGGGTGGGAATGAAAATGTGAAGCCTTTTGAGTGGGGCAATGTATTTTCTTTAATTTTATGGCTTAATGGCAGGGGTTTGTTTTCCCTGTGGCTAGTTAATTGCCTCAGCTGTCCTATCGAACCCCTTGTCCTAATTCTGATGGGACTTTTTTTCTCATTTAATGTTATGAGTGTTTTGTAAAACTTGTTTCTGAGAAACGTGGGTATCTACTTATTTCAAGTCCTTACTCAGCTTTAAGTATGGCAACGGCGGAAAGGCGTCGGTGATCAGCTGCACATTTGTGACTTTACTTTATAAACTATGCTTAGGTGGGTAAGCAGAGAATTAATTCTGCTGAGTATTTACTTGCGTGAGATGCGCTTTAATTAGGTTGCACTGGTCGAAGACTTTAAACTCCCCCACACTTCCAATGTACGTTAGAGTAGTGCTAATATGAAATAGTACGGCAGTCCCTCAGTTTGTTTTTGCGCGTTTCTTTAGTCGGCAAAAATCCCAAGCAAAATAGATGACAAGCGTTAAGAACGCTGGACATTTAGCGCAGTGGTCTGATCGCCTTGCTGCTGGGCATATCTGTCGAGGAACCGTAACGTGAAGCAAATTGACTCTAGCTTACCGTCTCACCCTCAGTTTTGCGCTGTAGTGGGCGTGGCGCGGATGATTGACGAACGAACCTCCATATGAAATGAGGCATGATGGGCATGCCATTCCTATTGGCCACTGACATCAAGCATACAGTGAATGTGTTAACCATGGCTCTGACTCCCGAAAGCCTTTAAAAAGAAATGTAATGTGGCATAATCACTTCACCTACAATACTTAATTATTATCTCACAATCACACAACATATAATTACATCAGAACCGTACCAGTTCTGATTAATCGCTATGCTCACTTATGGCATCAACTGCAGTAACGGAGTCAGTAATATTGAGACTTGGAGGTAGATTGCTATACAATTAAAACATGATTATGAGTCTTCACTGCCAGGACCATGTGAGTGCAGGTTGTGAATAATGGCCTAGGTGATGTTCTTTAAAGACAGGTTGTAATGGTGAATATTTTATTTATTTATTGGTAGCTGCCTGGTAGTGTGCCAAAACTTCATATACATAATATTATTCTCTTTGGTGGGGGACCTGTTCTCCACAACTTCAACATTTTAAAACACTTTGTCTGAAATTCTTTACGACGCAATCAACTAATTTGGGAATTAATTTGACAGCCATCATGATTTTTCTATAATCCACATTTTAAAAGATCACAGAGACACTGTTTTATGGTTTATGGCTTTTAAGAAAGTATTGATGGGAGTACCTTGGCACCCTGTTGCATGCCAAGGTAAGAGAAGAATCAGTACATTGGGTATTTTTCACACGCACTGGACCGTTATTTGGGAGCACTTCTGTATGGCTTACCCCATCCTGTAGTCACTGCTTTTATCCGGGGGGGGGGGGCAAGGTATTGCTTTACAAGACTCCTAATAAAGGAGGAATGCAGTTTGGGTACCACTCCTCCCACTAACCCGATCTGTCATTTAAATATTAGGCATGATGTTCAGATCGGTACCAGAGTGGTTATTTATCTGTTTACCAGCTGCTTAGTATTTAATTTGTTGCTGACTAGGTAATTATGGATCCATGCAAACGTTTACACAGAATTATGTGTTTTCTACATTTGATGGTATAGACTAAACTCATTCATTGCAATATATAATACATATTCATTAAGGTTCCAGGCAGTATGCTTGAATATTCAGTATTTTACAGTGATGTAAAATGTCTCGGGCGGGGTTTGGGCGGTGCATGGGCGCATGTGGTGAGCCAGTAAACTACATTGCCTAAAGTTATGCATCAATGTCTTGAAATTGAACCATTTGCTGTTTATTTTGTATATAATATCAAATATATATTTAAGTGCAGACCCCTCCCCCCAGACAGTCTGTGTAGTGAATATGGTTTTATATATTAAGGGTCATTCACCAGCCTGTGGGAGGAAAAAAATGCACAGTGTACTAAATTGGTGCTGTTTATTTCTGCATTTTTAGCTGTCTATATTTATGTTTATATACAGATGAAAAAACTCCGGCTTTACTCCGTAGCATATCGCCTACTCCGAGGTGATGTCTGCCTAACATATAAAGCTATGTCAAACCCAGAGCTGTTGGACATGCTACACCTAAAGAAATCCCAATCCCTCCAAGCTACACGCTCTAGGGACCTAATCCTTGTCACCACAATAAACAGGACACGCTGGAGTGATAGATTCCTGCCCCAGAGACTTTCTATACTCTGGAACAAGCTACCCATCTGTGTCAAGCAAAGTTCTTCATTAGCACTCTTCAAGAAAAAAAATTGATGAGTGGATGGGAAATAGGAAATACACCCCAGGGATCACTTCTGTGTCTCTGCTGGACAGTGGCACAGGAAAATAACTTTCTTGGGTGGTGTAAGCTATGGTACCTTGATGGCTAGGCTTACATAGGCCCTTGGGCTAATAGCATAGTACCTACCTATGGACAAACCTGATGGTGATGATTGTTCGAGGTGGGGGGTGGGTAATGACTTCCCCCAGCTCCTACTTGGCTTTGTAAAGCCAATAAATTGATGGACAAACACATTTGTGACATACAGGGAGGACTCCTCACTGCAATCTTGATGACCCATTTACTTGCTTGGGTGTTGGAGGAGCCCTTGTAAGGCAAATTAGATTGGCAGCTTTGATAATGGATGGTAGGTATGAGTGGTTAGTGTTGAGGTATATGACATGCAGAATGTAAGGTGGGAATATATGCTTATTTGTATGGCCTTGTTCATTGGGTGTGTGGAACATATACATAGTTAGTGGAAGATATAGCAGGCTGTCCCTTTTGTGAGTGCACATAAACTGGGGGAGGGGCTGTAGCTGCACCATATTTGTCACTCGACTCTGGGAAGAGTGATCGGTATGTAGAACTCTCGCTTCCACGTGGAACTAACAGGTTAATAAGTAGACAACAGGAAGCCGTGAACCAAAAAAGGGTATATGTTTGTGTCAGATTAACAAAAATATCACACCATAAACTGATAGATGTATACAACCCATAATTCACCTGCTCAGTGGTTTTTGGACTTTGTCAATGCAAACACCCTGGAGCAACTAGTTAGCTCCCCAACTAGAGGTACAAATATTCTAAATCTATTATTGATGAGCATAGAGGGATGCTTCTCTGTCATGCACATTAACCCTTCCATACTAATATCTGACCACAAAATGATGTAATTTAGTATTAAAATTAACGTAGAGCTCCTGTCAAACTCCAAACCTGTTAAGAACTTTGCTGAGGCCATTTACCTCAAACTAAGTGGCAGCTTATTAAACTTCCAAGCTTCTCTGAACCTGGATGACACTGAGGCCTACTCTGAGCTGTACACAAAAGCACTGTGCAACAACGTTCAGAGCTGCACAGAGGAGTCAGTACCTATCCGAGTCAAACCTCTGATTACTGGCAAAAATAAACCACCCTGATGGAACCTTAGCATAAGTACGTTGTTCAACAAAAGGAAAATAATCTTTACCAAAGCCAAGAGGGAACAGATAAACCAGTGCAAAAAGACACTTGTCAGTCTAAACAACCAAATTAGAGAGCTGGTCAAATCTGCCAAGTAAACTACAAGGCAAAGGTAGCCTCCCAGGTGAAAGATAACCATCATTTTTTTTAATTATGTTTGAAACCTCACTGGAAATGCTCAGCAATGTGCCAAGCTAATCATGAATGGCAACACAACACCCAGCCTGAAACTGCAGCAAACTTGCAGGTCGACAAGTTAATTTCAGCCCCCCCCCCCCCAGTCACCTCCTAGCCTTGTAGTACACTCAAAGAAATACCCACAACCATTATCCTGTCAGTCATTATGAGAAAACAGGTCCTTACTGTGCTTGCTAAAGCCAAAAACACAGCCTCCGTGGGTCTGGGCAACATTCTAAGATGCTCCTTAAATAGCTTAAAACAGAATCTGTCAGGGTCATTAAAAACCCTCTGTAGCCACAGCTGCTAGATGGGCTTTGTCCCAGAAGAATGGAGGACTGCAACAGTTGTCCCTCTGCACAAGGGGGGTCCATCAACTGATCCAGGAAACTACATACTAGTAAGCTTGACCAGTCTTATCTGCAAGGCCATGGAAAGAATTATCATGGACCAGGTCAATAACAACAAAGGAAATTTCTAAACTGTGGACCAGACCCAATTTGGCTTTGTCAAAGGGAGGTCTCGCCTGCCCAGTCCGGAGGAGTTCTTTGAGAAAGTTACCATGGTCATAGATAAGGGTAAAATAGTACACACCGATTATCTAGAATTGTCCAAAGGTTTTGACACAGTCCCCTACTTGGTGATCTTAGATAAACTTACTGAGTTAGACATAAACTCCTACATCATCAGATGGAGAGCAAACTGGCCCACTGACAGGACACGTGTTGTCTGGGAAGGTGAATTCACTTCCGGTAAGAAACTTGTTAATAGCAGTATCCCACAGGATTCAGTGTTGGGACCGCTTCTGTTTGGTATATACTTCTTTTCTGAAGTGAAGACCATTGTTGGGGATCTCCAGCTTACCAAGTTTGCCAACTACTGTAAGCTGGGAGCAATCATTGAATCCCCAGATGATGTTGACATCCTACAAACAGGCCTAAAAATGACAAACTGGTGCCAAAACCATAGTTTGAAACTAAATGCTAAAAAAGTGAGTATTCACACCCTTTGGGGAATCAGATATCCCTGCAAATTATGATATTAATAGCACACCCCTAAAAGTAGACCCAGTGATGAGGGACCTAAGAACACAGATAATAACCTAAACTTTGACCACCATGTAGCTACAGTAGCGAGGAAATCCTTCTGTGTGTCTCAACTTATAAGTAAAGGAATGGCACTGAGTTTAAAGGAAGTCAAGGGAGCATTGTACTCAGCCCATAATCGAGTATAGTGCTCCCTTCTGCATGTACCTAACAGGCACTTGCACCAATTGGGGGTCCCAAAGGTTTCTTACAAAAAAAAAATATATATATACAAAGCGTAAGCCACATGACTTACGCAGAGCGACTAAAGGCCCTATCACTTAACTCTGGCTAATATCGTTTATTGAGAGGTGAGTTAT
Source organism: Protopterus annectens (assembly GCF_019279795.1). Lineage (NCBI taxonomy): Eukaryota > Metazoa > Chordata > Ceratodontiformes > Protopteridae > Protopterus > Protopterus annectens. Next base: position 89,091,935 of record NC_056747.1, on the reverse strand, counting down.
GCCAGACGTATAAGGCATTCTGTGATCCAGCCCTAATGAAAATTCTGCATATTCGCTGCATATTCGCAAGAAAAATTATACAAGGTTACACGTTCCATGGACCTGAACCTTATTTGTGATTCTTAACCGAACTTGCTGGAGAGATAGATTCGTATCCCAAAGGCTACCTTTTGTACAGAATAAGCTTTCCATCTTTGTAAAACAAGCGTGTCCCTCACTCTGTTCAAAAAGAATTTGGATAAATGGATGGGGAATCGTAAATTCACTCCTGGGGTACCGCCAATGCCCCTTATGGACAGTGGCAGTCTGTAAAATTACTCAGGGCTACAGCACCCAAAGACCCACTACCCTGTTTTTACCCCATCCCATATCTGGGGAATTAAGATACAACATTGTCATATCCTGGGTATTATTGGCTAGGCTTCTAAAGGCTCTTGTGCTATTAACCTAGTAATCCCCAATGAACCTATGTAATGGGGCTGCCACTCACCCACTTTCATGTCACAAACAAGAAGAAGTAATAATACAATATTGTGCAATTCATTAGCAGTCACTTCCCCTTTGCTTTCACATAACAAGCTTGGTAAGTTTGAATGTGTTACACTGTGTAACAAAAAAAAAATGGTTTATAAAAGTGTCAATCCCCCAGTAATTGCAGCAGTAAAAACAGTTTTTCTCCAGAGTGGCTATGCATTATTCTTGTATTCTAGACTTAAAAGTTGTTACTAGGTAGCCATAGATTTATGGGTTACTTAATTTTGTAAGGTTTTGTATATTCTGTGAAAATTATAGTAATGAAAATTAGTAAGTCTGGATAGTAGTATGGAAAATGCAGTTTCCAAATAATTAACTGGGACTGTGCTTACAATGGGAGCATCAGTTCTATAATTTGTAATTAAAAGTCCAGAGGCCTCACTGCCCAGCACATTAAGAATGCCAGACAGTAATTTGATTATTTAGTTAGTCACAAGATTTGCATCACTTTTTTGATGAACAAATGCAGCAAAGGTGGTGGTATTGCTTTATTTCTCCATGATTCCAAGGATTAAACCACTTTTTTATGTGTTAGTTCTCTGTTTCACACTGTGGCAGCACCCTTAACTGCACATTTGTACATTCTTGCTTCTGGTATAACTGCTTAAGTACAGACAAGCTAGTCTCATTCCACAAGATAAGTACTGCATCCAGAAGCATCCAGAAAGAAGACAGTGTGTTAAAACCTACCATTATAATACACTAAAATGAATTTCCCATTATTACTTATGAGTTGAAATACCAACGGTGGTCTTTTGTGTATTGTTTACTTTTAGCTTTCTTTACCTAGTAAAAAAAATTGGCACAAGTTCAGAATTCTTTTTTTTTTGCACAAGTTTGTGTGGTCATGTTGATTGAGTTAACAATGGCTTGATTAGCACGATGGACAACAGTGGAGGGTAACAGTTTATAGCAAGTTTGCATGGAGGGGAATTCCTCCCTTGAATCCCTGGGGATATGCTAACCACTGTCCCTACCTGGAGTAGCTCTACACTTGTGCCATTTGAGACTGATGTAGGACTTTAGAGATCCTTTTTTGGGGGGGGGGGGGGGTATTACCTGCAGAGAGAACTTTCTGAAAAAAACTTGTCTTTCATCTCATTCCTGCGCTCTTGATAGTTGTGCAGTGCAACATGTCTGTGAAGAGTCCATTAATGTAAATGATTTAGTATGAGAATGCACCGTGGTAGGGTTTGCTACTGAGCTTTATGTGGAGATTATTTGTCTTAAGCTTATGCCTAAAATGTTGAGTGGTGAACTGTTTTATTCCCACTCAGGGCAGTTTTAAATACTTAGTTACTGGATTTGTGGGAAACTTTGCCTTTAGCCCACATTTTTCTTTGAACAGTTTTGGGAGTTTAAGCTTAGATGGGTCATATGGGATAGGTATACTCGTATGTTGTCTTCCCATTGCACATTTTGCAGACAAGTATGCTGAACTAATGCCATTAATACCTCTGGTTTATATTCATTTTATGTTTTTGGGTTTGGGTCAGTGATCGTTAAAAGGCCAAGTCTTGTGATAAGCATTAATATTTTTTTCTAAGGGGGGTAGCAGAAGCAGTAAGTACTGAAGAAAGAACAGTCTCGGTCTCTCTCAAAAACCCTGTCATGAGCTACGCCCCTTGATGAATCCAGTGGCACCAGTAGAACGCCATAGTCATAGAAGTAGTTGGCCTAAAAGTAGTGCTAATCTGGAAAAAAAAAAACAAAAAAACAGGCAGTACAGAGAATGGCTTAGTCCATGTATATAGAGAGAATGGCATGGCAGTGAATGAGATCTAGCTAGAGCAGTGTGACATATAGCTAATGCCCCTGAAGCAGGGGCAGGTGATGCAGAATCTGTTGATATTTGCAGGATAGATAACGCAGAATTGGTAGATATTTACAGAACAATCACTCGGATATCTGGTAATTTAGCTGATTCCTATGGTCTTCTTTCATCGCACCACATGCTCTGCTGCATAACTTGGCATTTTTTTTTTGTTTTAAACAAGAAACCCCTTTATTAAATTCACATGACACAGGCAGTCATACATTTATATAAATGAAAATAAACCATATTGACATAATTTTTTTTTTTTCCAAGAAACATTTTTATCATGCATGACATAGGCATTTTACGTTTATATAAATGGAAATAAACCACAGTCTCAGTTGCAGACCTTCTACATTCCAAATTATGCTGACACAACTGTAGTTGCAAACGTTATACATTACTTTTAATATATCCAGTCATTGTCAGTTGACCATTACATAGGTCATTCAGTTCTTGCCTTCTTTTAAATCTCATTCCACCTCCTTTGCATATATTGATCCCACACTTCCCATTTTTTTCCTTTGTAATTTGTTTTTCCTTTGTAATTTGCTCCTGCCCCTTTCTAAAGGTGCCAGTTCCAGTTGTTTTATTTCTGTTACCATCTTTGCTACTTCTAGTAACGTTGGTTTAGACTTTGATTTCTATTTTTTAGTAACTGCTTTTTTGGCAGCCATCATAATTAGACTCAGCAAGGCCTTACTATGTCTAGGCAATTCTGATTCTGTATCACAGCTCAAAGAAAAATCATTTCCTTAGTTACACCAATTGCTCACCTAGCATCTTCGACCGAACAGTCTGCAGGGAATCTTTAAAGTCTGCCAACTAATTATAGTCCCAGAAAATGTTCCCAGTTACCTATTTCTTCCCCATCACACTTCCAACATCTGCTGTCTACCTGTGGAGAAATTTGTTTGGAGTCTACTTGGGGTATAAAATTACCTCTGCAAACACTTCCAAGCAAAGGTCCTAAATTTTCTAGATTTTGTTGCATATTTGGGAGACATACATCTATTCCCCCATTGCTTCTTTTTGAATTGTTTATCTAATCTCTCATACCAATCCTTTCTAACCTCCTCTTGACTGATTCTTAAAGTTATCATGTAATATTTTATATGCTGTACTAATTATTCTTTTCTTAATGGCAACTTCTGTTCTAGATTCTACTAAAAACTGTACCAGTGTTTCTGTTTGCCTATACTCTGATATCAGCCCTTGATAGGGAATGCAGTCTCTAACCTGCAGTCTAAATATGTTCCTGGCAACTTTTCATTCCATTACCTTTAACTTTCTGGTTTTTTGCTCCCAATACTTTCTTTTGTCTGTTTTATTCAATAAATTCCAGCCCCCTCTTGCCTATTGTCTGTATCCTTAATTGTATTGGCAGAATCTCCTTTCTCTATTCCTGTGTTGGCTTACTTCTTAGAATACTTTCTGCTACTGTATGAATATAATAATCTGTGTGGCTGTTGTTATTCTCCTTAAGGATCTGCATCCAAAATCTCAGTCACTCCTTGTTTCTTGAGCCTCCCCCTGTTTCATCATCTTACTGTTCCACTTTGAATTATAGGTTTCTGCTTGTACACTGTATAGGAGCCTTACCTGTGTAGCTCTGAAATAACCCTTCAAATCAGGTAATCCCAAGCCAGTTTGCTCTGTTGGAAGAATCCGCTTATCCTACTTGACTCTTGCCATCTTCCCCTCTCAGATAAAATCTTTCAGCTTTTTATTAATTACAACCAACATCTACCTCCTATATTCGTACTCTTTTGAAAAAACTCAAACCAACCACCCTAGCAGCTGAATAACTCCCAGCCGAATACTTACAAATAGCGTCTGATGCCATAGCCTATCCCATATCAATCTTGATTAACAGAACCATAACTGAAGCTACCATTCCCTCAATTTGGAAAATCTCTTATATCATCCCTCTCCACAAAGGAGGGACCTCCACGGATACATCCAACTACAGACCCATAGCAATACTGTCTCCACTAGCCAAAATTATGGAACGGTGTGTTCACAAACAACTCATAAACCACCTTACCCTTAATAGTCTCTTGTCTAACACCCAGCATGGTTTTCGCCCTCATCATAGCACAACCACTGCCCTTCTCTCCTTTGTTGACTCAGTCAATAACAACCGCAATAATAAATTAATATCCTCCGCTCTCTTTCTTGACCTATCGAAAGCCTTCGACATGGTCAATCACCAGCAGCTGCTCCACACCCTGGAAACCCTACATCTTAGCAACCTAACCATAAGTTGGTTTAGTGCTTACCTCTCTGGTAGAAAACAAGCTGTCCAGTGGCAAAACAGGCTATCTGACCTACTCCCCAATAATATTGGTGTTCCCCAGGGCTCTATACTCGGTCCCCTTCTCTTCTCTGTCTTCATAAATGATCTTCACTCAGTCATACCCAAAGCCACCTGCATTCAATATGCAGATGACTCCACCCTGATCTGCTCTGATGTCTCTCTCGCCAAACTCCAAGCTACAACCCAGAACTGTTTTACTATAGTCGAAAAATGGTTCTCAGAATTAAAACTCATACTTAATCCTACTAAAACCAAGTTACTACTATTTTTCCCCTCTGTAACTACATCTCAAGGAAAAGAACCTCCAAATGCCAACAACCCAATCTTCCATGTGGCTTCCACCAATGGCACCATTATAGAGCCTGTCTCCCACACCAAACTACTAGGTGTGACCATTGACCACAAGCTTAAATTTGATATGCACGTCAGCCTGACCATTAAGTCTGTAAACAAGAAACTTGGCTCCATGTATAGAATAAAGAACTTCTTAACCCTACACACCAAACTAACTATCGCTCGCACTCATCTCCTCTCCACCCTCCTATATGCCTCCCCGATACTTTCATTCCTCAACAAGAGAGAGCTCAATAAACTCTCTACAGCCTATAACCATATAGCCAGATTCATAACGGGAATGCCTTATCGAACCCACCACTGCCTAAACCTAAAGACACTTGAATGGTTAGAATTGCCCAATATTCTCAAACTCAACCAACTCGCTGAGGCATTTAAAATAATTAACCAACCAGACAAAACCCCCTCACTGAGCAAAATACTTACCCCCTACTCCAACCTAACCTGCCTCAGATCATCTAAAAGTCTCCAGGTACAGACCATTAAATCTAACAACTCGGGAAGTGATGCTCTCTATGCCAATTCCATTGGAAAGCTCTGGAATTCCCTCCCAAACAACCTAAGACTCATGACCTTGCTTAATCAATTCAAAAATCACCTCAAAGAATTCCTGAAGTCCCACTGGCTATGCCCCTGTACTAAACCAGACTAACACCAAATGTCCAGGACCACCTAATCCTCTTCCCATCCCACAGTTATCATTTTTCCCTCAAGGCTGCACAATGTAACCATGTTAGACTATCTACATACGCTCTGTGCCTGTTACTCAACAATATGTAAAGCCAACTGTTTTTATGTCTTTATGTTAATAATATTTACTTCTGTTTGTATATGATTTGTACCTTCTTTTCTTCTGGAGCTTTTCTCCCCGGGCCTCTACTGAAAAAGGACATGTATCCAGCTAGACTAGCCCGGTCAACAAATGTAAAATAAAAATAAAAAATAAAAAATTAATTGCTACCCACAACTTCTCTGGGTTGATAAAATATGCTTGATCTGTGTATAAAACTAAAGGGATGAAAAGCATTTTAACTGCTTGTATCTTGCCATCCATATCCATATAACGGAGCTACCAATTTTCAACTTTTGTGTTATCTTTTGTTTAGTCTTTTCCCACATATCCTTACCTGCCACTCCAGAATTATTTTTGTTTTGTTTTTTTAGCATCTTTAATTATCACTTGTGACACAGGCACATTTCCATTTATATAAAAGTAATCAAACCGTTTTAACAAGCTAAAATTAACAAACATTATGCTTCACATATATTGTTATATATTATATAACTTAAGCAACATTACATAAATTAATTCCTGCCCCTTTTTTTAAACAAATAACATATGTATTAAACCATCGTGACATAAACAATCCTACATTTATATTAGTGAAAACAAACCACACTGACACAATTGTAGTTCCAAGCGTTTTACATTGCAAATCATACTGACGTACTCCCAGTTGCTAACATTATACATCACTTATAATCTGCTCAATTGTTTTCAAGCATTACATAGTGGATTTAAGACCTGCCTTCTTTTAACCTCATTCCTGCCTGTATGTATTCTCACAATTCCCATGTTTTCCTTTGTAGTTTGCTGCTACCTTTTTCTAAAGATCTCCGTTCCAGCTGTTTTATCTCTGTTGCTGTATTCACTACTTTTAATATAGTTGGTTTAGATTTTGATTTCCATTTTCTAGTAATTGTTTTTTTTTCCGCAGCCACCATAATTAGAGACAGCAAGGTCTTACAATGTCTAAGCAATTCAATTCTGTATCATAGCTTAGAAAATCATCTCCCTCATCACACCAATCTGTTTACCCTGCATCCTGCAGGGAGTCCTTAAAGTCTGCCAGTTCACTGCACTCTTAGAAAATATGTTTCCAATTACCTCTTTCTGCCCTGTCAGACATCCAGCATTTGCTATCTACCTTAGGAAAAATTCTCTGGATTCTACTTGAAGTATAAAAATATCTATGTAAACATTTCCATTTCCAACATGTAAAAATTCTAAATCTTCAAGATCTTGTTGCATATTTGGGAGACATGCATATATCTTCCCATTGTTTCTTTATGAATTGCTTATCCAATCTCTCTTCCCAATCCTTTCTAACCTTCAGTGATTGTTATAATTATCATGCAATATTTTATACGTTCTACTAATTATTCTTTTTTTATTGGCAGCTTCTGTTCTAGATTCTACTAAAAACTCTACCAGTGCTGGCCTTTCATTTAGGGACCCCTATTTCTTTCTTTTTGCCTGTACTCTGGTATCAATCCTTGATAGAAAAGACGATCTCTAACCTGCAGTCAAAATAAATTCTTGGCATCTTCCCTTTCTATCTTCTTTCCTTCTCTAGTTTTTTGCTCCCAATACCTTGGTTCCTTAGCCAGTTTTCTCCAACAAATTTCAGCTCCCTCTTGCCTATTGTCCATGTCCCTAATTGCAGTCATCCCTATCGGCAGAATCTTCTTTCTCCATTCCCGTGTTGGCTTAGTTCTTAAAATACTTTCTGCTACTTTATGTATATAATGTCCTATATAATTATTGTTATTCTCATAGGTTCATAGGTTAGTACTAGGCTAACTGCCCTTGCGAGCCATTTTAAGCCTAGCTGATTATCCCTTGTGAGATTCAAACCCTGCACCTTGTGTTTGTAAGGCAAACACCTTAACCATTAGGCCACCCTCCCTTCTTAAAGGCCTGCATCCAAAATCCCAGTGTCTCCTGGTTTCTTGAGCGCCCCCCCCCCCATTTCATCATCATCCCTTTCCACTTTGAATTATAGTTTTCTGCTTGTGCTGTGTATAGAAGCCTTAACTGTAGCTCTGGGATTACCCAAATTGAAGAGGTATTTCAGTCTGCCCTGTTCTACTGGAAGAATCAGTTTATTCCTCTTGACTCTGAGTCCCCCTCACAGTAAAGTCCTTCAGCTCTTTATTAATTGCTATCCATAACTTCCCCTCTGGTTGATAAAAAAATATACCTGACTTGTGTATAAGACTAAAGGACTAAAAACATTTTGACTGCTTGTATCTTACTATCCATATCCATATAACAAAGTTTCCATTTTCTCAGTTTTTGTATTATTTTTTGTTTAGCCTCTTCCCACATATCCTTAGCTGCCACAGCAGAATCATTTTTAATTCAGATTCCTAAATACTTCATTTTATCATGTCCCCATAAATAAGGATATTGCCGAACCAGTTCATGTGCGGGTACATAATTTGCTGCTATTGTCTTTGTTTTAGCTTCATTAATTTTTATCCCGAAAAAATTTGAAACTGTCTGAAAATGTTCCACAACACTCATTTCTCTGTGTGGCTGCATTTGGCATAAAATATCAACTGCAAATAGTCAGCTTTTCTTGACTACCATACAAGTTACATCCTTGAATTTCTAAGTCCCTTATTTTCTTTGCCAGTGGTTCTAAATATAATGCAGGTAACAAAGGGAAAAGAGGACGCCCCTGCTTGGTTCCTCTGCTCAAGCAGAAATTATCAGAAAGGATCCCATCCACGTTAAGTTTCACCTCTGATCCTCATATATCTTCCTAATCAACCTTATAATTTTTCAGGAAATCCAAATGCTTCCATTGCCCTGCTTCTAAAGTCCCAGCTTACTCTCTCAAATGCTTTCTCTGCATCAAGACCCACCAACAGCAATGGTATTTTCTTACATTCTACTTCCCTCTGGATTATCAGTGTTCTGTTAATGTCAAATGTTTGCCTCCTCTCCACAAAACCACACTGATCCATATCTGTCAATTTTGGCTTCACCTTTGCCATTCTTTTAGCCATTATAGACATAAACACTTTATAATCATGGTTTAATATTGAAATGGGCCTGCATGAAGTTGGATATGATGGGTCTTTACCCTCCTTAGGTATTACAGCCACAACCCCTTTCTTCCAGGATGTTGGTGCTTCTCCTTCTCTTAAAATACTTTTAAACAAAACCTTCCAGATCTTATCAATCTTCCTCCTAGCTTCCGAACTTCCACAGGAATACCATCTATTCCTAGGGACTTTCCTGTGGATTGGTTATACATCACCATTTTTATCTCTTCTCCTCCTGTCCTGTCAGTAATTGAGCCACATCTACTTAAAATTTTAGCATATTTAATTCTTCCATAAACATTTCCATTTGTACCTTTTCTTGGTTTCTGTATTTCTCTGGTTTGTACAGACGTTCATAACATTTCTGAAATATTTCTACTATCTGTACAGGATCTCTTGTTACCTTCAGTGTTATAGGCTTCCTAAGCTTGGCAACAACCTTTTCTACATTCTGTTGCCTGAGTCGTTGTTGTAAAAGTTTTTGTGCTCTGGTGTTATCAGACAGTTGCTTAACGGCAATCTTTCTAAACTCATGCATATTATTGGTAATCTCTTTTTTTCTGTTTAGCATTCTGCAATTGCCCCTCTTCTTGTTCTGTCAGAGTCCCCCTGTTTTGCAATAACAGTTGTCACTCCCTCTAAATAATTGTTACTTTTTAACCATATGTATCTTACTTTTATTTCCACCCTGTTTTTAAACTACACTTTAATTTTATCCAACTCCCTAGCTATATTTTCAGAAGAAATTATCTTCTCTAATAACTCCCATATAATTTCCACTACCCATTTCTTAAATTTTTCTCTTTTCAGCAGATAGGTGAGAAAGCGCCAGTGTCTCTTATTTCATTACTCCGCGTTTTTATTTTGGTTATTATTGGCGCGCGATCTGAAATTATTGGATGCGTATCAATACTTTCAATTTAATGCACATGTTCCTGTGAAATTAAGTTCTTTGTAGCCTAGCCCAGTTTTTGTATATTGGAGAATATGTAAATTCACTCTGAACTCCTGCTTCTGAATTCACATCTTCCATGCCAATTATTTTCATAAATTTGTTCAAAAATCAACTTCCCTTGTTTTATTTTCCCTTCTGGGCTCCCCAGTCGCATTTTCACTGCTGCAAATTAAATTTTAGTCCCCGCCTATAAGTAATATCCCTTGCTGAAAGCTGATTATTTCTCCCAGAATTTTTTTAGACTCCATTATAAGTGTTGGGTGAAATATAAATGCATGCCAGTGTAATCCTCCTCCCTTGCCAGTAGCCCCTTAGTACTACAAATCTACCATTATTATCTTTTTTTATCATGTTCTATCAATATAAGCACTCATCTTTTCCTTTGTCCCAGGTATTCCGCTGAATAATCATCTTGAAAACCTTTATTTATCAAATTCACATGTTAAGTTCTTTCCAAATGTGTCAGGTAGCATAGCTATTTGCACTCTACATTTTTTAATATAGCTCAATACTCTCTCTTTTTTTTGTACATGTCTGTGAGGCCGTGAACATTGAACGATACTATAGAAAGTGTCACAATGTTATAAATTTATTATTCCCACCTTTTATGTGTAACAGCTTTTTTGTTAAGTGTCTAGTTCCAGCTTTTTTTTTTTTATACATGCATACATTAGTGTTTGTCAGGCCCAAATGGATATGAAGAGAAACAGCTGTATAAAAAAATAACCTATGTCACATCTTGCAGAGCTTTTTCTTTTATTGAAAGCCCTCAAATGAAAAAACATATAAACCCCCAGTACACTCCGAAAACCTATTAACTTAATACTAACACACAAGTCTATGTACATATTCAGTGTATAACTTGGCATTGTAACAAAGACCTTGTAGCTACTGGAGAGGTACTGTGATAGTGGTGAGGTCTGTGGTAGGAGTGATGGATGTGTTTAAGGTGGAGGTGGGATTGCATCAAGGATCAGCTCTGAACCCTTTCTTATTTGCAGTGATGATGGACAAGTTGACCGACAAGATCAGACAAGAGTCCCCGTGGAATATGATGTTTGCAGATGACATTGTGATCTGTAGTGAGAGTAGGAAACGGGTTGAGACCATGGAGAGGTGGAGATATGCTCTAGAGAGGAGAGGAATGAAGGTCAGCAGGACTAATACAGGGTATATATGTGTGCAAATGAGAGAGAGGATAGAGGAATGGTGAGGATGCAGGGTGTAGAGTTGGTGAAGGTGGATTGGTTTAAATACTTTGGATCAACAGTTCAGATTAATGGTGAGTGTGGAAGAGAGGTGAAGAAGAGAGTACTGGCAAGGAGGTGTGGGTGGAGAAGAGTGTTGGGAGTGATTTGTGACAGACTGGTACCAGTAAGAGTGAAAGGGAAGGTCTGCAAGAGGGTAGTGAGACTAGCTATGTTATATGGGTTGTAGACAGCAGCATTGACAAAAAGGCAAGAGTCAGAGCTGGAAGTGGCAGAGTTAAAGATCTTAAGATTTGCATTGGGTGTGACGAGGATGGACAGGATTAGAAATCAGTATATTAGAGGGTCAGCTCAGGTTGGACGGTTTGAAGACAAAAGCCAGAAAGGTGAGATTGCGTTGGTTTGGACATGTGCTGAGGAGGGATGCTGGGTATATTGGGAAAAGGATGTTAAGGATGGAGCTGCCGGGTAAGAGGAAAAGAGGAAGGCCTAAGATAAGGTTTATGGATGTGAGAGAGGGCATGCAGGTGTTTGGTGTGACAGAGCAAGATGCACAGGAAAGGAAGAAATGGAAACAGATGATCCACTGTGGCGACCCCTAACAAGAACAGCCGAAAGTAGAAGACGCTACTGGAGATAATAGTCTACAGGCTGTGTAATGTATCTAACAGTTTCCAAGTTCCCAGAATTCCACAGAAGGCAACTACTGTTGTTGATACTGCTGTCCAAAAATTCATAGAAAGACAAAGTTTACAGTTTCCTGACCTATTCTGCTTACACCTTATACTTGCCTTGCTTTTAGTTCAAGTGTATACAGAAGCTTCCTTTTGCTTTTAATTGTGGTTGATGTTGGTTTATGGCAGTTTGATTTGTGGTTGGTGATGGTGTCCAACATCATATTGTGAAAATTGTTTTAGTCTGGGCAGATTTTCTTTATCATCCAGAATTTTATTGGTAATCCATGACTACCTGGAGATTTTCCCTTGCAAGTTTCTTTGTAATCTTTGCCAAATTCTCTTGTATTAGTTGCTGTCGTAACTTCTGTTTTGCTTAATGCTTGTTGAGGTAGTTTCAAATCTGTCAACCCCCTCTTTGTAGTAATTAACCTGAGGGTGCGAAGGGCACTGTAGTAGACTGTATTACTAACTCTCCTCTCACTTTGGTCTCCACTTTCACTTAGTCACCGTCTTCCTTCACAGTGCCTGTATGTATTGTGTGTTATTACATTTCCATTTGTTCTAAGACTGTGTAGAACAAGGAGAAGATCTTGGGAGTGTTGCATTTCTGTCTATTTCATTCAAGGCAGATGAGCTTCATTTATGTTGAACCCGAGCCCTTTAACGAATATGTATGCAGTTTCAGCTGTTGATGTTATGATGTATATAACAATCTTTTGACAAATTGGTTAATCCGATGAATGTGTGCTAAATGATGGTTTATGTTGATCAGTGTAGTGCTATGTTCTGATAATTTGCTTTCTACAGCTCTATACACTGTAATACTGTGGCTTCTCTATCGGTATACTTGCTGCTAAACCTGTTTCGACCTTCCATTCATAAGCTTCTGTACCATCTCTCTCTGCTCTCTGTGCTCCTTCCTCCATCTTTAGAAATGTGTATTAACTTTATTGCTTTCATATAATATTACAGTTTAGCAGAGTTTTTATTTATTCTTTACTTTCATAGCCTGTGGTCACTTCATCCACCCCCTAACTGCAATACTGCAGGAGCGCTGCTCTCCATGTTCCTTCCTCCATCTTTAGAAACCAGTATTAACTTTATTGCCTCCATATAATATTACAGTTTAGCAGAGTTTTTATTTCTTCTTTACTTTCATACCCTGTGTGGTCACTTCATCCACCCCTATCTGCAGTATTGCAGTAGCTCTGCCACAAGGCCCAAGTCTCAAACCTTTCCTGTAAGTGTATTGTCATTGTGCAGTGTAAGTGAGTTTAACATAAACAGCCTTACGGAGTATTAACTGGCACTAGTGAAATAAGTGTGTGCCCTGTGCTAGAAAGTGGCTGTGACTTTTCCTCCCCAAAGCAGTAGTCCTTGTACTTTAAGGACTACTTGGTAAGTAGGCCACTGTCGTTTCCCTTGACCAGTAGATTATACTGTATATGCCTGTTACTTACTGTCCCTATTTTCCGTGTTTCTGCATTCATTAAATGAAAGAGAACCTGTTTTACTTTGTCTTTTTGTTAATTGCTCTGCATTGGCTATAAACTGATTGCTGTCTGTAATAATTGACATGCGAGTGGGAAGCCTGCTACGCTGTGCTTCACTCCCTTACCCTACCGCCAATTCCCGCTCACCCCCTTTTACTCTGCCGCTATACTTCTACTGCTATCATACAAACACTTCTGTTTTTATTTTCCTATTTCTCAACTTCCATCTTAACATTTAGTGTCATTCCCAGCATCCTTTCTCCCTCTCATATTGCTCTACATTATATTCATTAATACTCAGACTCCTCCCCAACATTACCTTTCCATTATTCTACATTTCGTCTTCTGCTTTCCCCAAATAAACTTTCACTACTTTCTATCTTAACTGCATTCTCATACACTGTCCTTTCAAACTCCTCTATTTCTTACATTTGAGAAACATAAGAGAAGATTCCAGGACAACCTAATTCTCTTCCTTCATAGCAAATACTTCCTTCCTTCCTACCTTTCACCAGCTTTCAAACTCCACCACCACTAAATATACAACAGCCTTGCATTCTTTATTCCTACTTGCCCCACTACCTGCCATCAGTAAAATACAGGTTCCTTTACTTAAAGGACAACAATGGGATTTTGTTAGTAAATGCTCAGCTTTTCTGTCCTTTTTCTTCCTATTTACTGTTCCTGCTATGAATAAACAATACAGCATGTAAAATATTTTAAATAAACAATACAGCATGTAAAATATTTTTAAATCAACCGTTTTTCTTCACTAGAACAGTACCTTACTGTACTGTAGTGGTTTCAGTTTCAAAAAAACTTTTGTCTCGCCCTGATAAAGCTTGCTGCAGTCTCCAGTTCATTGCTGTCATCAACACCTATGAATACAGGTAGTTTTCTGACCAGTTCCTTCCCCAAGCTGACATTTCCATGACTTTCCTAAAAGCCCATCCATGCTGTGATGTCACAGCTGCCTGGTCCTTTCCCTACCCATACATAAAGTTAATGCTAAAACAAGGAAACAGTACATGAGTCAAGTCTCCTGCTGTCGGCTGTCAATCACATGTGGTAACAGCTCAAATTATCCTTAGCACATTGACAGTTGGAGAAGTTAGGTGTGAAGAGAGACGGGAGATGAGTGAAAGTAGTACACTTAAGGCTTCACAAAGCGCTGCAGTTTGGCCATTCTAAAAAGAAGTAGTAGTAAAAAGCACTTTGAAAATCTGTTCTGTGGCATTTGCACTGTTTGTGTTTTAAGTAGTCACTGAATGGCATGAGATGTTACTTAAAACTAACTGACTGAAAGATAGCAGTGTATGCATGTAAAATCAATGCAGTGACAGGCATACATGACATAATTATTTAGAGCCAAGCACTGCATTATGGGACAGCAGTGACAGGAGTTTCAAGAAGAAATAGGCATACATGACATAATTATTTAGAGCCAAGCACTGCATTATGGGACAGACTAAACAATCAGAATTATTTCAAGATGCCAGACCCCATGTGGTCATACTCAGAAATTACATATACAAATATTTAAAAACCTGTAAATAGTCCCAGAGAGGTGTTAAAATGTAGGAAACACCAAACCATGATGAAATAAACATGTTTTTCGAGTCTGTGGGTGCGGTTCTCCTTTAATTGTGCCACTATTCAGCTTGTCCTCTAGGTTTCTCTTCCTACTTGAGCCATCTGTCATCCTCCCAAGACTCTCAGTAGATGTCATCTATCCAACTCATTCCCAACCACCTATCTAAACTTCTTCCCTAAACTCTGTACAGATCGTAACAAACCTATTTTAATGTCACCTCTCAACTTTATCCCAAATATAGACTGATTAACTCCATGTCAATTGCAGTCAAAATAAAATAATATACTTTCAAAAAACAAGAATCAATAATACCCCAATATACTAAAACCCTTCTAGGAGAAGTCATTCACCCTAATTCTGGCTCCAACCTTTCACAGCCAACATCAAGACAGTTCCCTTATACACACTACTGTAACCCCCAGTGGTCTAGCCCCCAGCCCAGTAATCTAATTGTGCTACAATCAATATTGTGTGCATAAGAAGTAAAGCTACTGAACTACGTGCCTGGACCACCCAACACAAGCTTGTTATTCTCGGTAAAACTGAAACTTGGCTTAAACCTAGGATAAGCAATTCTGAAATTACAACTCCATCTGTAATGATGGTGTTGCTCTAACATTTCCCAACAACTACCACATTTTCCTCTACAACAAACAATACCAAAATTAAATTCAGCAGAACTTACTTTCATGTAAGTAAATATATACTGTCTTTTACATCACTCCTGGCAACAATGCAGCTATGTTGAAACATCATTGGATATCCATAAAAATTACACAAGAAAAAAAAATACTACTAGGTGATATCAATATCAGTTGGTTGGACATAACCTCTAGCTCCTCCACATCTAGCATGAGCTTGTGTAGTTTCACAGAACTAATCAGTAGCCGCACACACTATGTAGGAAAACATCAAATTCCTTATTAGACTTGATCCTAGTATCGGGCACTAACAAATTCATCACCACAGGTACAATGGCAGACTCTCTCAGTGACTGTGACTATCTCCTATGTTCTGATCTGTACAACCAGACATCTCACACATCTGTTCAAACAGCATGTTTTGGGATTGGTTGGAAGGCCCAGCTGGATGAAAATCCAGCAGTGTGACCATGCAGTTAAATGTGTCTTTAATTTCTTCTAAAAGTTTATCATTTTTGCTGCATGGCTACTCTAGACTATGAAAACAGATAAATACGATTTTGGATCTTGATTTGATAAGACAAGAGGCAAACAATGGAGTTTTTGACATTTATAGCTTGCTAATTTTATAATTGGAATAATGGGAACACTGTGCACCAGGTAGAGATGAGGAAGTCAAGAAACCTGAGTCGTCACTTGAATAGTTGATAGATCTTAGGAAAATGGACATGGTGAATTTTACAGTAACATGAGGCCTTATTTGATGCAGCAATCTGTCAAATACAAAAGGAAAAACTTTAAATATTTTCTTGTTAAACAGCCAAATGCCCCAGGTTTTACTGCAGAGTGGTTACAGAAAGCCTTAAATGGTCTTTAAAGTTCAGAATCTGCTATGTGTCAATCTTTTCCTCATCCCACTGCCTCTGCTGACAGTGTGCAGATGTTAAACCTTGTCACTGCGCAAAATCAGACAGATCTAAGACTGTTGAATTGGAAATGTATCACCAGATCTTTACTTAAAACTCTTATCAGTGGATTAAAGTTGCTGTACAGAAATACAGACTGAACTGGATCAGCTAAACATTGTTGCTGCTGCCTTGTTGGTATCATAGACTGTGGTAGGGACTGCATTATTTGGACTTCCTGCATTCATGGATGGATTGAAGGATTATAATAGTTTTACTACTAGGAATGACTATTCCTTCCTTCAGTCTGAGGCTTTGCGTACAGTCAGTGAGATCTCTGTGGACATCAGTAGTTGCCTATCGAAGCAGAGTTTATAGTCATTTAGAAGAAAACCTCAATTGTGGCTGTAGAGCAAAAGGGTAATAAAGTTATACTGAATAAAGGATCATTTGTTGTTAAATAAAGTCATAATGGAGAACTGTAAAAAAAGAGAAGAATCTGGTATGGATTGGATAGACTACAAAAAAACATTTGACAGTATCCGACGTTCATGAATAAGAGTACTTAAAAATTTATACACTGATGGATTACATTATAGTGACTATGAAATAGTGGCAAACCACTTTGCAGTTAAGCCGCGATAAAAGGAAAATTATTCCAGGGATACAAATTCAAAGAGGGATATTCTGGGGTGACTCTCTGTCACAGCTGCTCTTTTGTCTTGCCCTTAACTCATTAAGCTGTGTACTTAACAGATTAGGACATGGCTACAATTTGGCTCCCAGCAAACAACAAAGTGCAAAGACTTCTCAAGATCTCTTTGTAGATGATTTAAAACCGTGTAGTTCAGCAGATGAGGAACTGAAAGCACAACTGCAAGTGGTCAGAACTTTCTCAGATGATGTAAGAATGCCATTTGGTCTTGATAAATATGCAAAAGCAACCCTTAAAGCAGTAAAGCTGCAGCACCAAGAAAACATCAGTCTGGGACAGGAATGTGATATAAAAGAAATTGGGTAAGAGGGAGTGTATAAATATTTGGGAATTGATGAAAATCAACAATAAAACATGAACAAATGCGAATAAAACTTGCTAAGGAACATTTTAGAAAACATTAAAACTGAAAATGGCATTGACATCTAGGAAAAAGTCCAAGCTGTAAACCAGTTTGCTTTGTTCCTGTCCAAACTTATAGTTTTGGAGTGATTGACTGGTCCCAAAAGGTGTTGGTTAGGTTGGACAGGAAAACAAGAAGGATGCTTTATATTCATCATATGATTTAAAAAAAATAAGTGCATACCAAGATTATATATTCCTCATTCTGAAGGAGGTGTGGGCATTCTAGAAATTGATTACATGTATAGCTCTGCAATTGTAAGACTACATACAGTACATATCTGCTGAACTCACAAGACCCAAATGTAGTGAAAGTTTTTGAAACATGAGGAGTGTGACATCCCTCGTCTAAGCTAGTGATCAGAGAGCACCAATCCTTACCACTGACACCAGTGGGCAACGTTAACTCTGAGAGAACAATAGACACTCAATATTTTCAGATGCAGCTCTCTGCACCAAGCACAATTTCCCTTAAGAGCACACAGGGAATGCACACTCCAGTCCTGAGGATGGACTTCTTCTCCTGGCCCTAAATAAGAATCCACACTGACCACCTCAGAGTTAAGTCCTCAGCTGGGTGTTCCAAGCTAAGTCCTCCACCACCCACTGTGTGAAATTGGTGCCCTGTGTCCCTGTTCCAAGTAGCTGACTTGCGCACTCTCCTTGAGGTTTGATTTTAACACACACGCACACCTGGGAAAGGCTGGCACAGCTTACCTGCTTTGCCATCTCCACCCAGACTATAAGGTAGTTAAACTGCCACCAAAACACCCACAAAGCCAGCTACTCAAAAGGCTCTTACCGAGGGTACCCAATTATTCTTAGTAAAATTAATACTTGTACAAATGGTAATGTTCAACCAAGCAGTAAGACTTTCAGGAGCATGCAGCCACAGTGCCACTAAATAAATGCAAGTACTCACAAAGGTTAAAATATTTTCTAAAATACTAGCCACAATGAAAGGTTTTGGAATACATTTAATAATAAATATTAAAAATAATGAAAATACTGAATATCTATTTACAATAATTATCAGAGTTTCAATCACAGGAAATATATAAAACACCACTGATGAAAAGACTTGGACAGATACAGAAAAAACAATTAAATAATCTTGCTATATTTTCCTAAATGACTGTTCCCTATTTACGTGCTAGAGCAAGGTAAGATGAAGTGGATAAATGTCTTGTCTCATTTCCGATAACAGAGTGCTGAGTGCTACTATCACATCTTACTAGTATCATTTCAGTGCTGGCTGCAAAATGACATCACATCTGGTCACCTGACTCTGTGGTTGCCATACTATCCCCTCACTAGCTACTGAGCCAGGATTTGGCACAAATGTGTCACAATACAAACACACAACTTTAGCTAATGGTTTAATACAGCATCTGGAAACTATAAAAGATTTCCAACACTTCTGCCATTCCTGCAGAAAGGCTTTTCATAGACATTTCGTCTTTGCTTGTACTCCTACCTGTGAGATAGAATCTTCATGGCCTAAACCAAGTCATTTAATTTTGGGCTATTTTTCTTAAGGTTAGCTGGGTTGAGCTTAATCCCTTCCTTTCCAGTATTCTCTGTTAAAAATATTTGCATTTCAGCAGTTACAACAGTACAGCCTGACATTTATTTATTTATTTTATTTTTACATTTGTTGACCGGGCTGGTCCAACTGGATATATGTCCATTTTCAGCAGAGGCCCGGGGAGAAAAGCTCCACATGCAAGCATTTGTAATATCAGGTAAAACATTAAACATGGTTATAATATATATGTCAAAAATCATTAGATATTAAAAGGCAGAAGTTGAGAAAATAGAGAGTGTATTTTGTTAAGAGTTTCTTAAAGCTAGAGAAAGTAAAAAAGAAAAAAAAATTGCTAGTACCTAGATACCTGAGGAAAGGTAGTTATTTACAGCAGAAAAGTTGAGAGTACCTAGATACCCAAGGATTTTGAGTTGGGATTTGAAGCAGGGAAGAGAGGAGATTGCTGTGAAATTGTGAGGAAGAGTATTCCAGGTTTATCCTACTGTGTTGGAGAACAAGGATTTGCCAGCTGAGTTATTGGGTTTACTAGTCGATATAAGTAGTTTGTCGGAGGAGCGAAGGCTTTTAAGATTGCAGTATGGAGTGATAAGTGAAGTGAGAATGGGTGTGTTTATGGGTTTGTAAAGGATTTTGCGGACTAAGGAGATCTGGTGGAATAGAATTTGGTTTTGTAGCTCTAGCCATTGTAGTTGCCTTAAGTTTTGGCAGTGGTGAGTTCTAAAAGTAGAATTAGTGGCAAATCTGGCAATATTGTTGTAGGCAGCAGACAGTTTGCTGAGGTTAGCTTTGGACACTGAAGTGTAGATGGGAGAGGCATACAGGAGAGTGGAGATAAGATGGGTCTGGCCAATGGAAGTTCTGGCATGTGGAGTAAGGAATGGTTTAATTCTATAGAGGGAGCCTAGTTTTCTGTTAACTAATTTTATAGTATTGCTGATGTGTGTGTCAAAGGTCAGATTGTTGTCTATTTCAACTCCGAGGAGTTTGGTAGTTGGATCGGGTGATATGTTCGTGCCATTACTTGATGTGACACAGAAATTCAGTGGAGAGGATTTTTGGGTTGGTGAGAAGAGTAATAATTTGTTTTTTTTGGGGTTCAAAATTAAGCATTGTTTGAGGAACCAAATTTCTATGGTTTCAAAAGTCTTTTGGGTGAGAGAGAGCAGAACAGAGGGGGGTGAGGCAGAACAGATTAAAGTGGAATAATCTGCATATTGTATACAGGTGGCAGGAGAAATATGAGTATGGAGATCATTAATGAAAATTGAAAAGAGGAGAGGGCCAAGAATTGAGCCCTGGGGGACTCCTAGAGTAATGGGGAGGTGGTTGGATAAGTTATTTTGCCACCTCACTGCCTGTTTTCTGTTGTGCAGGTAAGAGTGGAACCATTTAATCGAGCTTGTGTCAAGTGCAAATGATTTAAGTAAGTGTAACAAGATTTTGTGATTGACCATATCAAAGGCTTTGGATAGGTCAATAAATGTAGCAGAGCTAAGGGTATTATTGTTCCTATTTTTATTGATGCAGTCTGTGAAGGAGAGGAGGGCAGAGGTGGTGCTATGGTAGGGTCTAAAACCATGTTGACAATTAGCTAGCAGATTGTTAGTTAACAGGTGTTTCAGAAGTTGCTTTTGGACACATTTTTCCATGATTTTAGCAAGAGGAGAGAGTAAGGCTATGGGTCGGTAGTTAGAGAGTTCAGTTGATTTTCCTCCTTTATGAAGGGGAATAACATGAGATATTTTCCAGAGAGAAGGAATGTAGCCTTCTTCAATGGTTCTGTTAATCAGGATGGAGATGGGATAGGTCAGTGCATTAGCAGCAACTTTTAGATACATAGCAGGTAGATGGTCAGCAGATGGAGATGATGGTTTAAGTTTATGTAGCAGAGAACGAATGAGTGCAGAGGGAACAGGTTGAAGTTGAAATGTGGGAATGGAAGCGTTAGAGGAGGAGAAAAGACAGGAGATATCAGGGGAAAGTTGATTGGAAAGAGACTGGACAGTTTCAGTAAAGAAGGTGTTAAAGGCGTTGGCAGTGTGTTTGGGGTTATATTGGGAGGTGCCTGCTGGGCTTGGAGTGTCCGATTGGCCAGGCTTCATGAGATTATTTATTCCTGCCCAGAACTTTTGTGGGTTATGCAGGTTAGCCTGTTGCAAATGACAGTAGTAGTTTCTTTTATCCAGAATTACTGTTTTTTTTTGTAATGTTTCTTATTTGTTTAAAGTTGAGATGGTCAGTGGGATCTTTAGTACTGCGGTATTTGGACCAGAGTTTATTTTTCAAAATAATCTTATGCCTTGTGTCCTTTGTTAGCCAAGGGATGGCTCTTGAGGAAAGTCTAATGGACCTTCTGGGAGCATGTGTGTCAAGAATAGATAGGAATTTAGAGTTAAAATATGTCACGGCATCATCCAGTGGGAGGTGTTTAAGAGGAGACCAACTGCAGGACCTAAGTTCTGCTTCAAATCTATCAGGGTTAAAAGTTTTGTTTGTTCTAACCATTTTGTATTTTGTTAAGTTAGGGTTATCAGTTTTATGTCTAATTAGGTAAGTAAGGGCATGGTCACTTATATCATCAGGCAGTGTACCTACTGTATATGTTTGGTGGTGGCTATTTATCAGAATCCAGTCTAAAATGCTTTCTTTGTTGCTAGGTTTATTTCTTCTGGTAGGAGAGAGAATAGTTTGTGAGAAACCATGCAGATTTAAGAGGGTGGAAGGGTTAGCTGAAGAGCAGGTATTCCAGTCTATATTGACATCTCAAAGGACTATTGTTTCTTGTGGAAAGTGTATGGCCAGCCAGCTAAGGATTTCTTCTAAGGTACTACTGCTGTTGCCTGGGGGCAGGTATACAGGTCTATTTCTTTTTTGTCCAACAGAACTCACTGTTGATACATATTTAACATAAGCAGCTTTACAAATACATTTTAACACAAACATCTGTACACATCAGTTTGATATTCAAATGACATAATTGTTTACAAAACTCCAGCTAGCTATGCTGTTATAATATAGACATACACTGTCCTACTCTCTGGCACAGCTGGCACTATCTCACATCATGACATCTCTCCCCCTTTGAAGACTCCAGCTGTTTTCTCAAATGACCCTGGAGAAACGTTGTTTGAGAGGAGTGAGGCTGTCTGGGAATACATTAACCTGTACCCTGTCTTGAGAGGCCATTTGCATTGGTATTGCTTACTCTTCCCCTGAGGTGTCAGTCCTAGGCTTACTGAGGTGATTAGTCACCAGATCCCTCCCAGATACTTCCTGCCACCCACTGCAAATACTCAGCACAAGGGCATCTCTGTCACGGTAAGGCTTCATCATGTTAACATGGTACAGTTTGTCCACCTGCTTCCTAGCAGGTGTGCCATGTAGTTGACATCACTGACCTTCCTTACCACTTTGAAGGGTCCTTCTCAAGCTGCCTGGAGTTTGTGTCTGATACAATTGAGCATTATAACCTGCTGCCCCACAGCATACTCTCGTGGTCGAGCTTTCTTGTCATGCCAGACCTTTTTCTGCTGTTGGGCTCTTGCCAGGTTTTTCTGGACCAAGCCCACAAGCTCAGTAGGTTTTGTCCGGAGGTTTAGGACATATGTCACAACAGACTCCTTGTGGGATTCACACTCACCCTCCCACTCAAGAATCAAATCCAAGGGCCCCATCACCTTACCTCTTTGTATGCAAACAACAGATGGGGCAAATTTCTGTCCCACACTCTCTTACACTGGTCTGCAAATGCCCCTAGCATTATCTTCAGTATATAGTTTTAATCTCTCCATAAGACCATTGGTCTGGAAGTGGTATTGGGTGGTCTATTAGATGCTTTACCCCACGGTGCTTCCACAGACAAGCCAGCAGATCTGCTGTGGAATTAGCACCTTTGTCAGTCAGTATTTCTCTTGAGAAACCTATCCTGCTGAAAATATCTAAAAAAGCATTTGCCACCTTCTCTTCCCCGATGGAAGACAGAGCTACCACCTTAGGGTATGTAGTAGCATAATCTACTACCACTAGGATATATTTCTTCCCTGTGGTACTCACAGGCCCCACAATATCCATAGCTATCCTCTTTAATGACTCCTCAACCTCAGACAAAGACATCAAAGGAGCTTTGACCTTGTCTCTTGCCTTGCCTTCTTGGCAATCCCAGTCCAATAAAAGTTCTGCATAATACATCTTTTGGTACGGTTTATGCCTATATGACCTGCAAAAGGAATGACATGGGCTATGGCTAGGAGTGCCAGATGGTAGGTAGGCTCTGGGCACTAACAAATGCTGTATTACCTCGCCCTCTAACCCTCCCTCAGAGGTTCACTATCTATACAGTAACATTTTGTTCTAGTTTAGAGACCCCTTTTCCTTGAGAATCGGGTACCTCCCTCAAGTGTCGTAATGTAGGGTTCGAGAGCTGAGCCACTCTCAACTGTCTTCCCAGCTCCCATTCCACAGGAAGTCTGGTATCTTCTGACAGTTGCTTCACTGTCAGCCTGGGTACACCCCCCTCATCTCTGCCCTTGCAGTCACCCTGTCCAAGGGAACATCAGTATCTATCAGCAGCTTTGGCTCACCTTCAGGCTCACTGCTACAGGGTAGCCCCCCCCCGAAATAGCCCCATCACCAGCCCTGACTTCAGGTGTGGGATCTGTCTGGGTCTCCCCCAGGCTACCAGACCAACATGCCTGTCTCCAAGCCTGACGGTATGTAACTGCATGCACGCAAAGTACTGCATAATTAGAATCATTCCCTATCCAGACATCTGCATAGATATTCTCAAACACACCTATTTGCTTGCTTCCTTTTCCACCCTACTAGTCAAGGTGAACCCTGGCAAAAGTATTTGGAATGGGGTCCCTCCTAAAGCTCTGACCACAGTGGGCTGCCCAAGCAAGTACTGCTCCTTTTTAACCACTGCAGACTTCATAATGGTTATGTCAGAGGCTATGTATCTCTTGTTAGTGGCCTGTTTTCCATGCACCAAGATAGGAAACAAACTCCTGTGACAGTTTGGTACCCCTTTTGTCTCCAGCCAACTTATTGCTGGCATACTGTTATTCCCACTTGCTGACTCCCCAGGTTTTGTTCCACACTTTGCCTCCATGGACATCTATATGATACATGGCCTCACTGGTTACATTTAAAACATTTAACCCTTGAACCTAGGCTTGAACCTGAACTAGTGGCTTCCCTTGTTACTGGTGGACTCTGTTGGGGTGGTTTAGGCTGCCCAGCATGGGTTCCTTTATATCCATGTGCAGCATTTGGTGTCCATTTCCTGTACAGTGATACCTTGCTTGCTAAGTAGAGATCCCCTAGCTCATCTGCAGAGTTAGATTCTCGTTCTGCCAACCAGATTCTCATGTCCTCAGGCAAAGTGCCAAGGGCTTCTTTCCTCACCAAAAGGTCTGCCAGCCCTACAGAAGAGGTGACCTGACACCCACTCACCCACCTATGAAAATCAGTGCTTAACTCGGCAGTATAATCCCACACTCTCTTGTCTGCCTTGTGTCTATGCTCACAGAACTTTTTTTTCTGTAAGCTTCAGGTGTTAACTTAAAACATTCAAGTAAACAATTTGTTACTTTATCATAGCTTAAAAATCAGTATTAGACAATTTAGAAACAGCAGTTACAGCTTTACCATGGAGTAAGGGGGCTAGGCACTGTACCCAGAGCCCTTGGTCAGCATTATACTGTTTACATTATCTTTCAAATGTATGACTAAAACTTATCAAAATGATCATCCTCTGTAAATTGTGGAAGAAATTTACTGACCTTTATTGCTTCTGGGGTTCGGTTTCTCCCTTTCCCATTAATCTCCATGACCCTGGCAAAGAGTCATCATCTCCCTCTCATGTCGATGCTGCTTCTGATTTTCTTCAGCCTCCAAATGCCATATTCTGTCTGCTGATTCTAATTCCAAACATTTGGCCTTCAGTTCAAGTCTCTCTAACTCTAGATGGATTTTTAAGTCCTCTGAAGAAAATATGAACTGTCCTGTTTCTGAGAGCTGCAAATTCCCATTACCGGTCTGGTTATCCTCCTGGTTGCTGGTCTGAGCTGCGACTAAGGCCAAAATAATTTCCTCTTTAGTCAGGTCGGTATGCACCGTGCTTTGGTTTCGCACACCTTGGCCAGCTGGTTCTTTGTCAGCCTGCCATGATCCTCTGCTGACATCTTTGCCTGCTTTCCCTGAGTAAACTAAACTAACAAAAAATAAATAAAATGTTGTGAAATGAAACTCTGAATGTTTACTTTGTGGCTGCTGAGAGGATGCACCTTTTGTGGCAACTGCTTACAGGCTAGAGAAGTTAATTATACACACCACTACTCAAAAATGTGACATCCCCACTCTGGGCCAGAAATAAAGAATAGTACAGAGTAGCACAAAGACCCAAACCAGTGATGTTCTTTTCCACAAATTTATTTTCTACTAGCACACGAGTAGATGCAAAACTAAAAACAGTACATAAAACCAAAAGAAAGTGTTGTTAAGCGCTTTTCATCCGAGTTTTACTCGGACTTCTTCAGACATTATGTTAAACATAAAAACCAGATTTAAATAACCTCCCTTTCCTGTTTTAACCAATGCCCTTTCAATAAGATTTCTTACAAATTCTTAAAGGCATATGTGCACTCGCTCAGAGTGTCTCCTCATTCTAAAATAATGTAACCAAACTAACCCCTTTATGGTGACAGTGTTAAAAACAGGAGCGGGTATGTTCCTTTCATGATACTCTTACAGTATACTTCGTACCAATGTTATTTCATAGTCTACGTGGTTACCATTTAGTTGTCACCCTTTTTTTAAAACAAAACCAATACAAATTGTAAACAAACTGTAAGGCAATCATTCCCTATTTGTTTCCTTATCATACCAATCCCCGCTCTCATATGGGACAATAATGCCATTCATTCATGCAAGCTGTACATAATGTTATGGGGGTACTTGTTACCTTTTAGTTCGCAACAAGTTATTTCATTCTAAATGATGAACTTGTAAATAGCAATGAGTGTCTTAAATACCAACGAAATTAGAGATCAAATTCTATTCAAACTCCTGGTGTCAGTAATCTAATAGCTAACGATAAGTTGTTCGATCTGTCTATCTACCTCCAGTTCCATTTATGTTTTGCTGAACGAACATTAATAAGTTCTTAATTATTTATTCCCCATTAGTGGGGCTAATGTTTAAGTTAATAATGCCAAACTTGTTGAAGGGCGTACTTTGCCATTTTAAGTTTTATCTTTTGTTAGTTTACTCTTACTTTTAACTCGACCTACTACTATATTACTATATGGTCAATGATCAGTCTGTCTGTGTCATGAAGCCTGACGAAGGGGGTGTGGTTGTGTGGCTTGATATCAGAGAATATTCTTCAAAAATGACACTTGTGCTGATGAACACACATTTGATCAAGTTTCTGTAAACTAAGTGAACAAAATAACCTGTAAGACTTTTTAGTACAGTGCTTCTAGAGTTGAACTTTATTTTGATTAGGGATTCAATTATACCTGAAATTTTTGGAATACTTAAGGTACATAGTGCTACACTACTGACCCCTCCTCTACACACACACATGCATTTTGACCAATTGTAGCAGCTACCGGAAGACTAAACCACTGTGGATGTTTGTGAACTGCAAAAGTCGTTTCTAGATGTTGGAAATTGCCTAAATGAACTTCAACTCCCCCTAAACCCAAAGAAAACAAAAAATAATGATCTTTTCTAACAGGAAATCCAAAGCAAAATCACCTCCTCTCTCCATCTACTCCACTAATGGCACTGTAATAGAACCAGTTAACCAAACAAAACTACTTGGTGTCACGACAGACAACAACCTAACATTCAATAAACACACATCTCTCACAATAACGAAAGTTCACATCAAACTTGGTGCTCTATATAGGGCCAAACCTTACCTTACTCAAAATGCCAGACTAGCCACAGCCAGATCCCACCTCCTATCTACTCTTCTCTACTTTTCTCATCTTTTCACTAACCTGCACCAGTCTGATTTACGTCTACTTGATTCCTGCTATAACAAAATAGCAAAATTTGCTTCTAATATACCCAACAGGACCCATCATTGCCTTGCTCTTCAAAAATTACACTGGCTTGAATTTCCCACTCAACTCCAACCTAGTGCAACTAAATACTAACCCAGGACCCTTAGATAATCTGATAAACTTTTATACGCAAGGTTACAAAGTCCCATAATTACTTCAGTGACTCTCTCTCTTCGCCTTCAAAGTAGCCAAACAGTGGAATCTATTACCCCAGAATATCTTAAAAAACACAGATCATCATAGCTTGAAAAAACTTCTAAAGGAATACCTTACTCAACAATGGCTATGCTCCTTTAATGCTCCTGGCTAGTTTCTCATGCCTTCGATCAAATGTTTTCTATTCTGCTATCATCTTTTCTTACTTCTACTGAATGAAAATACTGCAATGGTTTTTAGTTATATATATATATATATAATGAGTTTCATATTACTGTCTGTAATAAGGCTTAAGAAGTGTAATGTTTTCTGTTTTACATTCACCTTTTTGTAAATTGTGATTGTTGGCAACTGTTAAACTTTTTGTATATTGTTTATAAATCTTTTAAAAATGTTTGCAATCTTTTTGTACTATTGTTATGGAGCTTATCTCCCCGAGTGTCCGCTGAAAACGGGCTACTTGCCCAGCCAGATTCTACCTGGTTAACAAATGTAAAATAAAATAAATAAATAAAATGACTACATTTTTTTCGGTCCTCTATGTGTAGAAATATTCTTGACATTTAAGTTTAAAAGTGAATGAAGATCATTAGTGATGTTAAAATTGCTCCACAAACAAAGGGTCTTGATTGGTACTTTGTATTTATTTCATCTTTTTCCAACTTGCTTACTGAAGTGAGACTGTATGACTTTAATTTTGGGGATATTTTTTTTGGTGTGTGAATGTTTCCACCAAAAATAGCATGTAATTCAGTGTATGCTAATTTAATGGTACTTTCTCTTGGGAAAAAAAAATGTATGATGCTGTCTGAATATATGAAATATATTTATTTGTATGCATGTTTTTAGATGGCATCTTTATACTGTTGACAGGAAATTGGTGCAGAATTGAATGAGTTTGTAAAATGTATGGAAGTACACAACCAGTTATTCAAGGTTCATGGTTGCTGCATCTGATCACCTAATATTTTTAGACGTTAAGATCATGAATTTGGATATAAATTAATTCAAGTCAGTCATCCATAGAAAACCCGCTTTTAGTAATGCTTACTTTCATTATAATAACCATCCACCTTGGGCAAAAAAGGGGGTCAAATGGTTTGTTTTATCGTGGCTGATTTTTAATTATTGTGATTTTCTGCAAGGACTCTGAACATTTAAATATTAGTGTTTAAAGAAAGGGGTTATCCTAATTAATTAAACAAAGTTGCATGTTAAATATGATAGAGTAGGCAAACAATGTTTGCATGGATGACTTTCACTAGTGACATATTTTTAACATTTGTCAAGAAGAAATGTGCAGTGGACTTGATATTGACTTGAAACGTAAGTAAGATGATAAACCTGAAGTTTCTTTGGACTCACTAGATCTTATGCAAAGGCTTCCAAAATACTGTAAATATGATTTTCCAAAACATCAGTCATGCTAGTATATTTGGCCACCTGGTCTGTCTTGTCAGACATTTTTCCACAGGGAAAATGGAGAGAGTATTGAGTAAGAGTATATGAGTACATGTTTAACAACGGGAAGAAAGTCTTGTCTAATGCATTAAGCAGCCACACTTTTGACATGCAGCTGTTTTTATTTTTTGTTTTAGAACAAACATCTCCAAGTTAAAGGGGAGTTGCATGAAGAAACTAAGAGTATAGGCAGTTAGTATATCAGCTTTGACTTAAATGCCATGCGTCCCTCTGGTTTAAATAATGTTATCTGCTGCAACTGTTTTTAAAGTTTGTGGTTTGCAAAAGTATAGACATTTTATAAAATATGTCACTAATAGTTTTATATTAATGTTTCTATTTTATGTTTTTGATAAATAAATAGCTTGTTATTGTGGTAATGTGATTTGAAAGCAAGATTGTAATTACATAAGTTGGTAATGCCTTTTATATTGTTCTGAATAAGTCTAAACAACAAGAACATATAATAATTAAAATAGTTTGTTCTTTGATGGCATTACCTGGCTTTTTTGTTTGTTTATTGGTTTCGAGCAGGAGTTGATTAGGCTTCTTAAGGTTATTGTAAAATGCTATCTTTGCTGCAGCGCACTTCCAAGAACCACTTTTGTAGTAACTTCAGATAAAGTACCCCATTTGGAAGACCTTTCATGTTTGTTTTTCTGATTTAAATGTTATATTTACTAGGAAAGTAAATATTGTTGTACTGTCTTTGCATTTCTAAGGGAGTTTTGATGTGCAAATGCTTGTGTAAACTGTATAACATTTTGTTTGTTTTTTTTGACTGAATTTTCCTACAAGTTTTGTATGATTTGTGGCAGGGACAGAATATTCTGCCTGGGGGGGGGGACTTGTCAGTAGTTTACTTGCCTTAGAAACACATTTTCTCTGTTTATCAACTCACTCAGGCTTTGCTGTCTGGTTTTTGAAATCTCATTCTCACCTTTACCTGTGGAGCAACTACTGGGCTTTGGGGGTTTACCTTCTGTACCCAAGAAGATAATTGTCAGGGAGTCTTTGAGTGTGAAGTTGGCTCCTGTTGTGCTTCAGCTGCTGGTGTTTTGGTTCCTCAGACTGCTTATCTTTTTTCCTCCACTCTGTATGTGTAGCACCTACAGCAATCATGGATTGGGCTGTAGCCACAGCTGCAGGGATGCCCTTAGTGGGCAAGGAAGAACCACCCTCGTCTGTCTCGGTGGAAGAAGCATGTGAAGGTTCTTTAGTTAGCATGAATAGGGATCCTGAATTTGGGATGAGTATGCCTTTTACTGCACCATGTAGGAGGGCAAAGCAGATCAGACTAGGGATTATTTTGCAGGGCCCTCCAATTGTCATGAAGGGTGTCTCTTTATTCAACCTGCAAGGGTACTATTGGGTATTTTTCCCATCAGAGATCAGAGTAAATGTTGGGTAATAAATCTGTTCAGTCAGTATGACTTTATATATAGTATATACACACAATTTATTTTTTTAAACAAGAAACATTTTTATTATACTTTTTAATCCGTGCTCCTAAGTACTTCATTTTATCGTATTCCTGTAAATATGGATATTGCTGAACCAATTTGTGTGTGGGGGTACATAGTTTACAGCTATTGCCTTTGCTTTAGCTTCATTAATTTTGTATCATGAAAAGACTTGAAACTGTCTAAAAAATTTCCACAACGCTGAAATGTCTTTTTCTGGTTTCATCAGCTGTAAAATATAATATAATTAAGGTTGTGCGTCAGGGCTGGTAACCCGGTACGTAAAAATCCACTACCACTCATTAACGGACCGGAGTTCTGCTGTGACGACCCCTAACTGGCAGATAAGTTCCCTTAGTGGGGAGAGAACTTCCATTTTCTTAATTTTGTGATGTTTTATTACTTTCTTCAGCAAATTTATTTTAAAGCTAGGAGTGTTAGGTTTTAATGGACTCTGTTAAGACTATTGCGTACTTTTAAGCAGAGCTCTTGTTTTTTGTCCGTTTACTATAAAGTAATTGAAAATATTTTTTTCTGTGAGGAATTTTGTTTTACTTTCATGGCTTTTTTTCTCTGTCTCAAAAGTAATTTTTATGGACTGATAGTGTGTGCCAGCATTTGCTGCTTGTCTTCCCTGGGAAAGAGGCACCATTTTTGGCTTGCCATGGAAATGGAACAGACTACTGGTCTCATGGTCTGTTCTTTTTCCAGCCACAAAAAGAAAAAATTACGCAAACAGTCTTTGCCACCACAGCAGGCTAACAATTTGCTTTAGCCGTGTGTGGGTGACTCTGCTTTGGTCATTTGTTGTACTTCAGACCACTTATCTTTTACCCCAGATCACCCTGGTGTAGCACTTACAGCCACTGTGGACCAGAGATTAGCCACGTCCTCTGCAGCTGTTGGGGTCCCCTCAGTGGACAAGGGAGAGCCACTATTGTCAGTCCTGGGAAAGAGTGAACAGGGACATTTTCCCTGTTGTCAGAATGCTGTGCCCATGCCTGGGAAGCTGCCTCTGCCATTATATGGTTGGTCCAATTTTTTCCAGACAAAAACAGAAACCAAGCATGTATCTTCTGATCAGTTTTCTTTGGATAGGAGTGTTTTTTTCTCGGTCTGGCTCAGGGTTTAATTCAGACTATTGGTCCTCCTTGTAATTTCTGGTAAAAGAAAGGGGGATTCCTTTTTTCCCTGAAAAGATTCAAGATTCTGAACCTGAACAGGAAGGTGAAGGGGTGGATGTAGTTGTTGCCCCCCCCCCCTCAGATTTATGATTCAGACCCCTGAGGAGAGCTCAGTTTTTGATTCTTTTTGTGGGGGGGTCTCTTTCTCTGAACCTTTTGCTAAAATGTGCCATTGTTTTCAATGGGAGAGCACTGAGGTGTCGTAGTCCCTTAGAAAATATTTTTACGGAAGGAATTTCAGAACCTACACTCATTACTCATGTTTTCTTTAGAGAATGTATGCATTACTATCTGCAATTTCCCTACTAATCAGCCAACTAACTTTAATAAGGCAGGTAGGGTGGGTAAAGTTTACAAGTTTTTCAGACTTTATACTATTCTAAAACCTAACCTAGCAGCTATAGATTTAGTTGATCCCAGTGCTGCTAACAGTTGGTTAATTTCAATCCTATCATTCCTGATCAGGAAGAGAAAATTGATAGGTATGGGGAAAAAAGTGTGTACTTCTGCAGCTTTGATTTTCAGAATTTTGAATTGTCAGGCTCATATGGTAGTTTGTTCTGACATTGTGAAAGTATGAAGAATGTTTTATCTGCAGTTTTGTGAGGAAAAATTTGCTTTAAATAAGAATTTTTTCTGTAGCATAGGTCACTTCTCCTTGTTTACAGTACATGTATGACTTTGTTGATACTTCTTCCAGGGCTATGGCCAGTGGTACTGTTTAGAGGAGGTTTGCATGACTGCATTCTAAGAACCTCCCAGATGATGCTAAAAAATGAGATTTTAAATTCTCCCATGGATAGAGATGTAGTGTTTGGCCGCTCTGCTGCATTGTTGTTCAAAAAGTGGGATGAAAGGGGCAAGCTGATCTGGGAATCTCTTAAGATTTTTCAGCCCTCCTTTTTTCCAAAATTTCCAAGGGATTTCCTGTCTTCTTTCCAAGTTTTTACAAAAACTGCATAAACAGTCTCAACAAAATACAAGTCAATAGACTTTTAGTAAAAATGGCAAGGAGGGTTCCAAAAAAGTCTTGAACTCCCAAAACCAAGGATACTCCAACAAGCTTAACTCTTCAAGAGAGCTTGTGACCCCATCCCACCCTGGCTCGTTTTCCTTCTAGAAAAACTGAATCGCCACTTTTTCTCTTTGGCAACAGATTGTTTCAGACAAATGGGTTCTAAAAATCATCCATCAAAGTTACAGAAAGCAGTGGGAGAAAATTCATCAATGTCTAGGTCAGATTCTTGTTTCTCTCAGTTCTTCATCACATGCTGTCCCAAGAAGTGAGAGAACCAATTCCTCCTTCCCAAGTGAGGAAGGGTTTTTATTCAAGAATGAAAAGAGGTTGAGGATGGATGGATGTTCCTAGTGCCAAAGAAAGAAAATGTTTTGAGACCAGCCTCGGATCTTTCTTTCGTAAACCTGTTTGTGATGGTGCCCACATTCAAAATGATGTCACTTCACAACCTGTTACTCCTCCTTTCTCTTGTAAGTTTCTTAGCAACACTAGACTTAAAAGATGCTTATCCTTGCATCCTTTTTCATCCAGACTTCAGATGTTAAGGTTTTGTGTGTCCTGATCACATTAGTTCTATGCCTTACCCTTTGGACAATTCACTGCACTGAGAGTGTTCAAAGTGTGTAGCTCCAGTTATAGCTCATTGCAGGCTACAGGGTATCCACATTGTTCCATAGTTAGATAATTTGCTTATCTCTGCAGTTTTATTCAAAGTGCCAATAATCTCTCTTTTGGGTGAGAAATCTCTTACACATGTTGGGGTTCCAAGAGAACATTCAACTCCTTCATATAGGATTGTGTTCATGGGATTTCAGCTAGACACTTCAGTGTAAAGAGTTTTTTTTTTCCCACATGAAAAATAGTGGAAAACTTTAGAAGTTATGAAGATTTCAGACTTCTTTCACTGTGAAGGAATATCTGAGGGTTTTTGGGTCTTATATTTGTGATTTTCATGATACCCCTGGCAAGACTCCAGATGAGTACGATGCAGTGGTATCCGAAATTATCCTGATCCCAGCATCAACACTCTTTTCTTTTTCAAATCCCAGCGCTGGGGTTTGTCAGAAGAGAAATCTTTTGGGGGAGACTACAGATAATCTTAAGTCCAGGTCTTCCCTTCACCCTTCCTGTTCTAAAGCAGTTAGCCATCACAGATTCTTTGGACTTTGCTTGGGGAGCAGTTTCAGAAGGGATAAAAGTGCAGAGGGTGTAGGACACCAAGGACAGATGCAAACACATACATTTCAAGGGTATGCTTGCCTTGATCAACGGAGTCAGTCAACTCTCTGAGCCATCTTTGGTCCCCAAGGACCTCTTCAGGTAGTTATAGACAATACCACATTTATGCGGTACATCAACAAGCAATGGGGAAACTAAGTTGTACTCCCTTTACACACTAGGATTGTTAGCTAGGGATAAAGCTTTACAGCACAATCTCACTTTACCAACATCCTATATTCTGTCAGAGCAAAATTATGTGGCAGACAAGCTTGACCAGTATAGACCCCCCCCCCCATGAGATTGGTGTTTTCCAAGATTTGATCCATCTGTGGGAAGTTCTGTGAGTAGACCTCTTTGCCTCCTCTCTGACCAATCAAATGGCAAGACTCTGTTCCAGGACTCCATACAAGAAGGCCTGGAAGATGGATGCCTTTTCTTTTCCTTGGACTGGAATGCTCTTGCACTGTAACTTCCAGTGGGCGGAGCCTATGCTTTTTCACAGACTCAAATTATGTCCCTCACATTTCAAACAAATGTTCATGTCTCTGGAACCATAAGGATTATAAAAGAAGTATAAATGGCAAACTCTTCAGCACAAATTATTTTTATACTGGTATTCTTTAAGTTCTAGATCTTAAACAGAATTTTATAAGTCGCAGTAAACACAGTTAATATGACATTTGTAATATTTTGTAAACAAATTACAATATCTCAACAACCACTCAAGTTGCACACACACACACACACACACACACACACACACACACACACACACACACACACACACACACACACACACACACACACACTGTCAACAGCATTTGTTTCATCTAGTTGAGAGCTTTCACGTGAGGCTAAGGAGTTCTGTCTTGTTACTTGCTTGTTGAGATATTTAGAAAAATGTGAAAATTGTATCTATGTAAATTAATATAATAAAATCAATATTTATCTGTACTAGACAGAGGTCAAATATTAATGCAGGTGAATTTGCTATTGTGTAAGCTTTAAAATTAAATCTTCTATTAAAACCTTTTACATAGCATGATTTTGGAATTATTGATGCAAATATGAACAAGCAATAATTGGTGCCTAGAGGCGTCAGTAGGAGTTAACTGCAAATACACTTGGAGGTGTCACTCGGATGTAATGAGTTAAGGTTAATTTGTCTACCATTTCAGCATGTCTGCCAATGGATTCTCCTCTTTCAATGCAGTCTCATCTTAAAATGTTCTTTTAAAAGGGTTTTACATTTGAGGCCTCCAAGAAAACTAGTGGCCCCTCCTAGGATCTTAATTTTATGTTGGAGAAGCTAACACTTGCTCCATTTGAACCACCTAATATGGCTGTCTTGAGGTTCTTAACATGGGAAATAGTTTTACAAATTTCTGTGACTTTGGCAAGAAGGATATCTTGAGTTGCAAGTTCTTATGTCGAGTCAGCCCTATCTCATTTTTTATAGGGACAGGGTTTCTTTCCTTTTATGCCCTAAGTGAATAGTTTGGCATAAAGTAAACTCGGGTACCATCTCTCTTTTCTCTCCTGAACCTAAAAATGAGGGAAAGAGGTTATTACATACCTTGGATGTCAACAGACAACTCTGATACTCTGTTGACAGAACTAAATCATTTTGATCTTTGGATCAGTTGTTTATTTTATTTAAAATTTTTTTACCAGGAAAGTCCGACGTGGAACTTGGCCAATTTTCAGCGGATGCCTGGGGAGAAATGCTGCAGATGCATGTCTTTGTAATGTGGGATGAAACCAGAGTACCTGGAGGAAACTTGCACGAATGCAGGGAGGACATGGAGACTTCACACAGGCGGTACTCCAGCCGAGAATCAAGCCAGAGAACCTCTTGCTGTGAGGTGACAGTGCTACTGCTGCACCACTGGCGCCATTCTGTTCATTTAGCTTAATTACAATACCAGCATGGAGAGTGTTTGAATGCTTAGTGCAGATCTAGATGGGCTGTGTGGGCACAAAGATAGTTGTCTACTGTGTGCATGATTTACTTGAAGATGTTTACTAAACTGAATAGACTAGATTATCTCACTGTGATGCAACCAAGCTGTTGAGAGGCTAGCTGAATGATATTTTTGATGTACAAAAATCACATTTATTTTTTTTTTTTATTTTACATTTGTTGACCGGGCTAGTCCAGCTGGATAATTTCCATTTTCAGTGGAGGCCCGGGGAGAAAAGCTCCACAATTAAAACAAGGTTAAACATTTAAGCAACAATGCATACATTTTAGTGTAGTAGAAAATACAGCGAAAAAAAACAGGTAAAAAACAAATAGCCTAAGCTATATATTCATATATATTTTTTTTTTTTTTTTTTTTATTTTTTTTTATTTTAGAACAGTACAGTAATTTAGTCATTTGAAATAGCATGGAAAGATAGTGATTTTTACGTAGGGAGGTATGGCTGAAGAGCGAAGAAGTCATTTAGTCTGGATTGGTACAGGAGCAGAGCCAGAAGTTGTGAAGATGTAATAGAAGTTGTTTTTTGAAAAGTTGAAAGGAGTCTAGTGAGGTAATGTGTGGGGGGAGGTTATTCCATATTTTCCCTATGGAGTTTGAAAATAGACAGTTACCTGCTGAATTTGTAATTCTAGTTGTGGTGACTTGTATCTTTTCGGCAGATCTAACTGTTTCAAGTTTTGTAGGGAGTAAGGAGGTTACTGAGAGCTGGTGTTTTTGTTGGTTGATAAAGAATGTTATGTGTAATTAAGAGTTGTTGATAGATAAGCTTGTTAGGTAGTTCTAACCATTGTAATTGTTTTAAGTTATTACAGTGGTGAGTTCTGTACTGGGATGCTGTGGCAAAACGGGCTATATTATGATAGGATGTAGTTAGTTTTTCAGGTTACCTTTAGAGATTGGTGTAAATAGAGGAAGCATACAGTAGGGTGGAGATAAGATGTGATTGAGCTAAGGTGGTCCGTGCTTCTGGAGTAAGGAAGGGTTTTATTCTGTACAGTGAACCTATCTTTTTATTTACTGCTTTTATAGTGTCATTGATATGACAATCATAGTTAAGATTATTATCAATAGTAACACCAAGCAGTTTGGTAGTAGAGTCTGGGGAGATAAGAGAATTGTCAGCTGCAGTAATAGTAAAATTTAGTTGAGGAGATTTGTGGGTAGGTGAGAATAGTAATAGTTTTGTTTTCTTGGAGTTGAGAAGGAGACATCTTTTGAGAACCATTGTTCAACGGTTGAAAAGGTAGATTGTGTGAGTGACTGGAGTTCAGATTGGGTGGGAGCTGTACAGATGATGGTAGAATCATCTGCATATTGTATGCAGGTAGTGTTATGGATAGATGATTGAAGATCATTAATAAAGATAGAGAATAAGAGTGGGCCTAATATTGATCCTTGAGGTACTCCTAAGGAGATAGGTAGTAGAGCAGATAGAGAATTTTTCCAGAGTACTGCTTGTTGTCGGTTTTCAAGGTAGGATGAGAACCACGTTAAGGAGGAAAAATCCAAGGCAAGTGAGTTTAGTATGTGTAGGAGAAGTTTATGGTTGACCATGTCGAAGGCTTTTGACAGGTCTAGGAAAAGAGAAGCAGTTAGTTTGTTATTATTACAGTTACAGTTTATTGTGTTAGTAAAGGAAAGTAGTGCAGTGGTCGTACTATGTGAGGGTCTAAATCCATGTTGAGTGTTTGCTAGTAGGTTATTTTAAAGGAGATGGTTAAGTAGTTGTTTGTGTATACATTTTTCCATGATTTTAGCTAGTGGAGATAATAGTGCTATTGGGCGTAGTTAGAGAGGTCAGTGGATTTGCCTCCTTTATGTAAGGGTATGATGTGTGATATCTTCCAGATTGCTGGAAAATCACTTTCTTTTATGGATCTGTTTATTAGGATCGAAACAGGGTAGGCTATAGCTTTGCTGCTACCTGAAGGAATTCAGCAGGAAGCTTATCTGCTGAGGGGTAGTGGGTTTAAGTTTTTGTAAGAGATTGTATGTAGGAGGTGGGTATGGGTTGAAGTTGAAGGGAAGGAATGACGTTGTTGGTGTTACTTAAGATCAGTTGGGAAGCATCAGGGATAAATGGCTTGCTAGTGTTTGTATGGAAGTAGTAAAGAAGCTATTGAAGTTATTGGCTATTAAAGAGGGATTATCAGGGTCTAGATTCTGTGGGTTAGGTGTTACTGTTTTACCTGGGGTAAGTAGATGATTGATAGTAGACCAGAACCTTTTGGTTCTTTTTGTGGATTGCTGAAGTTCTACATAGTAGTTCTTTTGTCTGAAATAATAGCATTTTGGTTTTGTTTCTCAGCTCTCTAAAGGTTTGATAGTCTGTTGGGTTTCTAGAGGAGCCATTTCTTCCAAGATTTATTTTTAAGCCTGATCTTTTGTTTAGTATTAGAGGTAAGCCAGGGTGCTGTTCTGGTCTTTATTCTAATGGTACGACTTGGGGCATGGTGGTTTAGGATTGTAAGGAATGCTGAGTTGAAATATTCTATGGCTTTGTTGAGAGAGAGGTGCTTTAGAGGGGTCCAATTGTATTGTGAGAGTTCTGTTTGAAATCTTTGGGGATTAAATTGTTTCTTTGAATATAGTGTTCTATGTGAGGTAGGTAAGTTTTGATGAGTTTTAGCTCTAATGACATATGTGAGGGAGTGATCGCTAAGGTCATCAGGAAGGATGCCAGTTTTGTAGCTTTGTGAGGGGGAGTTTGTAAGAACCCAGTCTAAGGTGGTTTCTTTTTTGCTTGTTTTATTTATTCTAGTGGCACTATCAATTAGTTGTTTGAAACCAAAAAGGTTTAAATGGGAAGTAGGGTTAGCATTGTTACAAGATTTCCAGTCAATGTTAAAGTCTCCAAGAAGTAGTGTTTCACATATGATTAATTTCGTAGCAAACTTAGACATTAGGCTAATGCATCTGTTCCCGTTGTCTAAGATGGGGACACCCTTAATGGTCATTGCAGCAGCAGTTCTCCACGCTTAAGATTAGCTACAGGGTAGACCTGTAAAGTTAAAAAAAATTGCGGGAGGGGTGCTGTGTTATTATTTATTAGGTATCCAGGTAGATTGTGTGGATCCGCAGATCTGTTATTTTTGGATTTAGAGAGCACAGTTAGGATGTGCATATTTATGATCGGGGGGGGGGTGTAATGGATTCAGGGACTTCTGTGTTTTTTGTAACTGTTTCCACGGCAAATTTGCCACTAAATTTATCTGTAAGTGTATTGAATATGTCTTTGGGGCCTAAGTGATGCTGTCTTGGATTAGTTTAGCAAATTTCTGTGATGGTAGTCCTCATTTTTCTTATTTAATTAGTGATATTTGATTGCCAGCAAAGTCTGACTGGGTAGGTGCCTGTTTTCAGCGGAGACCCAGGGAGGAAATCTCCAAAGTTAAACATTTTATGAACAATAATTTTATAATCTTTAGTAATAATACAGAACATCTGTGATTTTAAATAATTTATACCAAAATTAGACACAATAATATGAAAACAGTTAAGAATAGATGCAATTTGTATGACAATTTAATAACTAGAGAAAATTTAGCCAGTATGTATTTAGTGTAATGCAAACAGGAACTGCAATACGAAGTGAGAGAGAAAAAAAAAACACAGTGATGACATATTTATAGTGTCGAGGGGGTGGGGGTCACTGAACTAAGGTAGTCAGTGAAGGAGAGTAAAGAGGTGCAAGGTATGAGTATGCACTTTTTCGTATTTAGGGATATAGTTTATCCTGGGGTTAAGCAAGAGCTGAGCTGCATTTTGGCTAAGAAGTCTTTTAGAATGGTTTTAAAGGACTGGCAGGGATGGTATTGACCTAATGGATGCAGGTAAGGAGTTACAAGCTTTAACAACATAGTATCAGACCACATCCAGCAGATTTGATAGGTTTGTGGACAGAGAAGAGTTTTTGGTTATTGGATTGTAATGACAAATTGGGAACATAGTTGTGTAGAATGGTATTTAGAGCTGGACAGACAGATGGATGATGGATAATTTATAGGTGGTAAGAAGCTGTGTGTATGTTAGTTGGTGGGATAGTTCTAAATTTATTAGGCTTTTGCTGTACAGTGGTAGGTTCTAAAAAGGGTATTTGCTGCAAATTTAGCCAGTTTATTATAGCAGATATAACTAATTAAGGATCTGTAATTATCTTTGGCTTTGGATTCTAGTTTTAGTTATGGTTGGCTTGGATCTTTCTGATCGTAGCTCTTAACTATTCACTCCAATGGAGCTCTGGAGGTTTGTACCCTTAACTCTCAATGATTGTATTGTGATCTTTTTTTTTAACACCCTTTTTATTGAATTATCACTTTTGACATAGTCAAACTTATATTTATATAAACATAATCAAACCATATTAACAAATTCACATTTACAAACATTATACATCACATATATTGATCTGTACCATATAATCAAAGCACCATTACATAAATTGTTCATGTTCAACTTCTACCATCTGTTAAACCTCATTTGTCTTCCAAAACATTTTCTGCATGTATTGTTCCCACAGTTTTATTCTATGTAATACATTGCTGTCCTTTTCCAAAGATCCCTCTTTCTGTTCTTTCATCTCTGTTATATTCACTACTTCAAGTGTAGTTAGTTTAAACTTTGATTTCTATTTTCTAATAATTGCTTTTTTGCCAGCCACCATAATTACTTAACAAGGCCTTCTTGTGTTTAGATAGTACAGATTCTGTATTCCAGCTTAAAAAAAAATCATTTCCTTAGTTAAAATCATTTGCTCGTCCAGCATTCCTAACAGGGTACTCTGAAGGGAATTTTCAGTCTGCCAACTCATTGCACTGAAAGAACATGTGCTCCCAGGTACCTCTTTCTTCCCCATTACACGTCTAACATGTGCCATCTACCTGAGGAAAAATTCTTTGTGGAATTTGCTTGGGGGTATAAAATCTATGCAAATGCTTCCAGGCCAAAATCCTAAATCTTCCAGATTTTGTTGTATGTTTGGGAGCCATACATATGTTGTTTCTTTTTTTTTCTTTGTGAATTGCTTATCTGAGCTCTCTTCACAATCTTTATCTGACCTCTTCTGATTTCTGTAGTTAATGTGAAATATTTCATATGCCCTACTAATTATAGTAAACTCTCGGTTAACCCGCGCCCATGGGGATTGGTAGATGCCGGATAACTGTGGTTTCTGGTTGCTTGAGAGTTACTGTTAAAAATAGGCCTGACTAAGACTGAGAACAAGTATACTGTACTATAAAGCATGGGATTTATATTCTGAAAGGTTTTATAGCAATACAGTTAAGAACAGGAATTGGTTTACTTACATTTGCCCTTTTCCTTCTTCCCCTGCTGTCAGTGTCCTTGAAACACTAATGATGTGAACAAAATCAGCAAAAGTCCCTTTTCACTTTTTCTCATGCAACAGTACTTCCCAAAGTGTGATTGTTTGCAGTCTGACATTTATTCACCAGTTTCCATGTTGCTGGTCGTCTTCCTGTTCATCTCCATCTCCCAACTCCAGATTCCAGCTTAATTCCAATGTACTCCCGATTCTTCTGGTAAACTCCTGTGCTTTTATCTGTCTCTCAAGCATTTTCCTTTGTAACAGCGGGAAAGGTTTCACTGTCAAAGTCTCCGTGTTTCGCATTTATTAGATAATAAAGCAGAGTCCCCTTCTGCTTGTTGGCTCACTTTTTGTTGTACATACTTTTGTATTTCTACCTTAAACTGTTCTGCATCAAAAAATTATTTTGACTCTCCCGAAAAAAAAAAAATATTCTGACTGCTGGATACAGCAGCTTGAATCTCACCTTTTCCTTTTTCTTGAAATTCCCTGATTACTGGAATAAAATTGTTTCTTTTCTGCCAGCTGTGCAATGAGTAGCCACTCTCTTCAGTCACTCTACTGTCTCTTATAATACCTGACCCTTTTGCCACATTTTTGTCAGGATCAACTCTTTTTGCTGGTAGGTTTGTATTTTTACAAATACAGGTCTTGGCTGCTTTCTCGTGACCATGTTTGGAGCACACAGACATTGTGCCTTTTCAATTAACAGTTCCTGCTGTGGAATACCAGTCCAGTTGCTTATTTGTGGCTTCATAAAATTAATGCAGTCTATTCCTTCTAGTTTCTCTGTTACAGCAAAAAATCTAAAATTTTCCCTGTGTGCTCTCTACTTTAATTCTACCATTTTTTTTGAAACCATCTCTTCTTAAGGAGTCTTGTACTCAGCCTGCCTTTTCTCCATTTCGACCTCTTGATATCAATTTTGCAGTTTTATCATCTCATTTGAATATCTGTTTAAAGCTGCTTCCATTTTTCCAGCCTTTTGTTATTTGAGTTGGTATACTCCTATAGTGTTTTGCTTATTTTAGTAAACTCTGAGCACATTTGGCTTATTTTACCTCTAGATTATTGGAAGCCATGTCTTGCACCAGAGCTGGAGCTTGAACTGCTTTTTGCTGAACAGCTGCAGGATTTTGCCTAACCAATGTTTTCACTTCACTTTTTCTAACTGGTTTTCTTTCAGGCTCTTTGTTTCTTCTTTGCTGGCATCCAAACAGAATACTTACTAGCCAGTAACTGAATTTACTGAAAATAACAACAACTCTGACCCTTGTGTTTTAATCAAGGGTGTAGCCAAAAATGTTCATTTTGTACTCTAACCTAATGTTGTTTCCACCACCCACCTGTCATTTTAAAAGTGTACTCAACCTGCAAAATGCTACCTCCCGGACATATAAGAATGGGGGCACTTTATTTTCAGCTATTGCAATTTATACACATAAAAAGCTATTTTTAGATGTGTATTTCTTTCACACATGCATTCTTTGCATACTCTTGTACTGTAAATATTTATTTATACAGTTCTAAACTTTAACACTTATTAAATTATCACTTAAGACATAGTCACATATACATTAATAGAAAATATTATTTTTTTCCCTGTTATAGACATGCACATTGTGCATTACATTTTTCTGTCTTAACAACTGTCTTTCAATCCAATACTAAATAATTTGTTGAATACCTTCCTTCTGTTAAGTCTCATTCCTCCTCCTGAACATTTAATCTGCATGTATTGTCCTGACAAATTCCATTTATTTCTGTGTAATTTGCTCCTCCTTTTGAATATTGAAGTTTTCAACAGAGGCTCAGAAAATAATTTACAGTAGAATCCCTCTTATGTGGTCTTGTTAGGACTAGACCTTAGGCTGGATAAACAAATGGCTGGTTAATCAGAAAAAGCATACAGAATAGCATTTATAGGTTATACATCAGCTACAGTAACAGGATTTGTGTTGGTATGCATTTTTCTAATGAATATCAAGTCTAAAACTCAAATGTCTGTCATTATTAGCCCAGAGGAGGCGGAAGCGTTGTTCTTCTCTGTTGTCTTTTGCTAGGGCTACTGCAGAAATTTGATGGCCGGTTAAAGGGAGGCCGGATAAGAGGGAGTCTACTATACTCCTTTGAAGACACTGAGTTTGCTTAGCTTCACCCTTGGTTTCACTGTCTTTTTTTTTCTCACCAGCAGCTGAAGTTAAGATCTTGATCAGTGTGCAGTTATGTTTGCATTCTGATCTTTTTGATAAAATCAAATGATGGCTTCGCATTTCAAACAAATGCGCATATCTTTGGAGCCATAAAAGTTACTGAAGAAATGTAAACTGGAAACTATTTGCAGCTGTAGCATTCATTAAATTTATAGGTTGTAAACTGGATTTTACAAGTCATGATAAAATAAACATAATATCTGATGTCTTTTTTGTCCATTCCTTAATTGTTGGGTCTCGGATCCAACCTTGGCCACTTCTAAAGTCTTGGCTGTGTAATTTGAGCTTCTCCCCTTACCCATAATCCTCTCTTCTAGCAAGAATTACCCAAGATCTCATTTGCCGCTTCAGTGAATGGACGTGGTCTACCATAGCTCGGATCGATTCATTGGATAGGATAAATGCTTATGATTTATAATTTATTAATCTGTTTTATTCCTGTTCTTACTACCTCCCCCTTTGCTCTATCAGTTTGTGTGTGCATGTGTGTGTGTGTTTAGCTTTGTCTTGTATTCTTTTTGCCTTAGGCCTTGTGCCTTGCTTACCTATTACAGGTTTCCCTTTTTTCTAGTGTTAACCTATTGTAGGTACTTCTATTTTACCATTGTTCGTATTTGCTCTGATTACTGTTATTATTGGTAAGCTATTGTATTTTGTTTCCCTTTTTTCTCTAAGTTCCTTTCTCCATTATGTTGGATAAGCCAGCTGGTTTTAAAAAATATACCTTATGTGGGCACAAGATCCCTACTTCCGATTCTCACTGAGTGTGTGTATATTGTTTGGGTTCTCCCTGTTTGTATCTCAAATGCGAGATCTGTGCAGGGTTCAACCATTGAGCTTTGGTTCAATGTCACGAGTTAGTCCTCAATGGTTTATTACACTCTACCTCTTCTACATCTTCTGCTGGAGTCCCCTCTCCTTTCAAGAAGCCTTTTGAGAAGGCTAAGGGGGATTCCTCGACCAAGGGCAAAGGGGGCTCGAAAAGATCCACTGATCATTCTGCCTTCTCTATTTTGGGTTTGGCTCCACCTGAAAAGATCTCTAAGCCATTTGATCTTACTGCCTCTTCTGATCTGTCAAAATCCAAATCAAACTCTCAGGCTCACGAGTCTTCCACATCCACCCAGGAGCCATTTCCTTCCCTGATCCATTTGCCATTCCTACATGAGACCCTGAGGAGGACTTCCAGGCCACCCTCTACTTCGTCTCTCAGGTTATGTAGGAACTTATCCGAAGCAAATGTGCACAGGATGTTGAAGTTTCCCCAGGCCCAGACACCAGCCTGGGAGTTGCAGTAACTAACTTCTGGCTGAAAGTATTAACATCTTTACATGAAGATTTAGCCATGAGTAAGAACTATTTATATGTGCACCTGAACAGACACCAGCCTGGATAACAACAGGAAAAACAATACTCCTACTTGAGTGAACCTGCAAGCTATCCTAAAAACTGTGGACCAATAACCTGCCTTCCGACATATAAACTATACACTGGAATTGATGCTGACAGAGTTTGTAGTCATTTAGAAGAGAACTCAATCATAGCAATAGAACAAAAGGGTA
This sequence comes from Protopterus annectens, assembly GCF_019279795.1. Lineage (NCBI taxonomy): Eukaryota > Metazoa > Chordata > Ceratodontiformes > Protopteridae > Protopterus > Protopterus annectens. The sequence continues at coordinate 89,047,268 of NC_056747.1, read as the reverse complement.
ACAAAAGAAAGTCATATGGAACAAAAGATCATTTGTTGTTAAAGACATAATGGAAAAGTATAAAAGGAGGAAGAATCTAAGCATGGTATGGATAGACTACAAAAAAGCATTTAACAGTATCCCACATTCATGGATAAACAAGTGCTTAAAAATCTCTTAAGATACAGCCTACACTAATCGATTACATTACAGCAACCATGAAACAGTGGCAGACAACTTTTCAGTTAAGCCATGGTAAAGGACAAATTATTCCAGGGATAAAAGTTCACAGGGGGATACTCCAGGATGACTCTGTGTCACCGCTGCTCTTTTGTCTTGCCCTTAACCCATTAAGCTTTGTACTTAACAGATTACATCATGGCTACAGTTTGGCTCCCAGCAAACAACAAAGTGTAAAGACTTCTCATCTTCTTTTGTGGATGATTTAAATCTGTATAGTTCATCAGTTGAGGAACAGAAAGCACGACTGCAAGTGGTCAAAGCTTTTTCAGATGATATAAGAATGTCAGTATTTGGTCTTGATAAATGTGTAAAAGCAGCCTTTAAAGCAGGAAAGCTGCACCACAAAGAAAACATCAGTCTGGGACAGGAATGTGATATAAAAGAACTTCAGCAAGAGGGAGTGTATAAATATTTGGGAATTGATGAAGGATCAACAATAAAACGTGAACAAATGCGAATAAAACTTAGGAATATTTTGACATCTAGAAATAAAGTGCAAGCTATAAACCAGTTTGCTGTTGCTGTCCTAGCGTAACAGATTTGGAGTGATTGACTGGCCCCAAAACAGTGTTGGATCAGTTGAATAGGAGAACAAGAAAGATGCTTCATGCTGATCCAATTGATTTATAAAAATGAGTGTATTCAAAGACTGTATTTCCCATTCTGAAGGAGGTTTGGGCCTCCTCGAAATTGATTGCATGATCTGCATGCATATTTGCTGACCTCACAAGACTCAAATGTGAAAGTTTTGAAACATGAGGAGATGAAGTCTAAGATGACTTCCCTGCTTAGTTTAGCAGAAGCATATCAGTGTCAAGTGGGAAAGGAGAAATCAGGGACCTAACTATTTGCAATTTAAGCTTGCTTGGAGCAATCCATTGTAAATATATATTATTTCTTGTGTGATTTGTCTTTTTGCTTGTCTTATTACCACTTGCAGTTATTGTTTAATGTTGAGCTTTTCTCCCTGGGCCTCTGCTGTAAATGGACCTCGTTCCAGTTGGACTTTCCCGGTCAACAAATGTAAAATAAATAAAAATAAATAAACTACTTAATGTGTCAAAAAACAAAAGAAAGAATATAAGGTGAAGGATCAGATGAGAAGGCCGGAAATGTGGATAATGTATAAGTACAGTTGCAAGTATAGAAAACTGTTGGAACAACCTCATGTTGATCAGGATCGAACACAGGAATGTTTAAGGAGAGGTGAATTTAAACCAAAAGATGAAAGGTTAATATTGGTCGCCCAAGATAGTGGACTACATACACACACTGGTTTACAAAGCCCATCAAACGTGGGAGAAACAGATAAATGTAGGTTTTGTAAAATAGAATTGGAAACAGTTGCACATCTTATTGCTGGTTTTGATATACTAATGGCAGTAGCACCGTGTACTGAAAGGCATAATAATGCGGCAAGACTGTTGCATCGGGGATTGTGCAAACATTATAATATTGAAGTAGCTGAAAAACGCTGGAAACATGGGCCACAAAGCATTATAGAAAATGAAGTGTATATCACATGGGATAAATCATTAACAACAGTTCAAAAATTGATGAGAAAAAAACAGATACAGTAGTCCATGAAAAGAAGACAAAAGTACCATTGATAATTGAAATCACTACACCCAGTGACTACAGTGTCTTACGTGCAGAGAGAGAGAAAGTCCTAAAATACCAGGATTTGCAGGCAGAAACGAGGGCATTGTGGAAGAAGGATAGCCAGACAGTTCCAATAGTAGTAGGAACAACAGGTCTTGTAAAAAAAAGAATTTACAGTCGGACTTAGATATGCTACTGATGCATGTAACTCCATAGGAATTGCAGAAGGAGTCATTACCGGGCACACTGGAAGGGGCTGTGAAGAGCACTTCTGGCTAACATCAAAGATTGAAACAATATTAATTTTGTGAACTTCATTCATACTTCAACTTAGAACTGGGGTCCATTCCTGTCACTGTATTAGAAACCCAAAAGACTTGGAGAAATTAAAAAGAGTTTAACCGAAGCAGATGTGGAGAGGATGGTGAGGAAGTTTCCCTGGGCCTAGATTCAGTTGGGAGTTTTACTGTCTGTCTCCCATCGAACCCATGAGTCTGTTATCGGCCCCTACCCAGTTGTTGACTCCTATTCTGAGATGACCTTTGGTTTTGGAGCCATTGGACTCAAGAGTTCCAAATATGTCTGTGTCTGATCTGAAGGCTTAGCCTTCTTAGACTCTGTTGATGTCTCTGATCTAGTTGGTGCCAACTTTGTTGAAGCTCGAGGGATCTCTGAGATGAAACATTGTAGTTGGATCTGAGGGTTGGGTTCGACTCCCATGCCATCTGAGCCATCCTTCCCTTTCAGAGCAGAAGTGCTGGATAGCTTGGCTCCCACTTCTGCTTTGAGGGAGAGTGATGGTGATGCTCTGATCCATCTTGGGCAGTTGTCTCAGGCTTCCACCAGGACAACCCTTGTTTCTGGTATGTCTTTTATGCTTCTCAGGTAATAGAGAGACCTTTCTCCACCACTGTGGGTAAGATGTAATTGCCCCCCTTGGGTCTACCCCTTTTGAAACTGTCTGCCATGGTCTCAGAGCCTCTACATCCTGTCACATTGGGACAGCCAGTCATACATGCCTTGCAACAATCTTCATTCAGGACTCTGCTGAGACGGAGCATCCCAATGGAGAACCACATATGAAGCATACATGCAGGTGGAGACACTTAGATTCCCCACAGGAATCCCTCACAGAAGACACTGACTTAGACGATGGGAGGGGTCCTCCATATTACCCCTTGAGGATGTCTTCTTTGGTGAAATACTCTAACTTTTGAGACAGAAACGTGGTTGGCTTTCTGCACCGCCTTCCCAGGAGGAGTCTGTGTTTCTTGAGGCTTTTGGAGCCTGCTTAGCTATGTCCTGGGTAATACCCCAAGTGGATGAGATGGAGGACCTCATCTCTTGCCAAGCCTGGAAGGATCCAGATGTCACAGAGCCAAACCCTAAAAGATTTGACAGATATCTGGTTGCAACGAAGGATAGCGTCCACTGGACCAAGGATCTTCCAGTAGATGCTATTGTGGTAGCAGTGGCCACGAAGAAAGAACTTGCTGAATATTTCTACTGTCCATCCCCCCAACAGAGAATCCAGGGCACTGAACAGGTTTAGGAAGCATATTTATGTATCAGTGACTTTCGCTGTAAGGCCAGTGAACTGTTTGGCACTTGTCACAGGATTTCAGAGGGACTTGATCAAGGAATTTTCCAGTGCCCTCTCTGCATCCTTGTCAGTGGAAGACAAGAAGACTGCTTATTCACAATTGGTCACCCTACAATTCCTGTTGAATGACTCTATGACACACACTTTCCATGCCTCAAAAGGTGTTTCAAGAACTACTGCTTCAGGAGTAGCTGGGAGATGGCATGACTGGATGCTCCTCTGTGACTTCACAGAGCCTTTCTAGTCATCGTTCATCAGTGCTTTTTTTGATGGATCTATCTTATTTGGCCCCAAGGATAAAGAAACCCCATTCTGGAGTGAACAAGATAGGAAGGCCTTATTTCCCATGGGGGTGCATTTTTCTACACCTCACAGGACTTTTCCCAAAACCAGAGAGGTGGTAGGAAAATGTAGTTATGGAATTTGCAAGGCTCTTTTCAGGACTTCTATGGGGAACCAGTCCTCAGCAGCAGGGGGGGGGGGGGACTTCAATAATAGATTACCGTCTCATGGCAGAGTAGAGCCACAAAACCAGTGTTTCAGAAGTCCCTTTTCTGAGAAGCCCTACCAGTGTGTCTGAAGGGTTGCCTGACTGCTGCACATTGGAGCATCCACAGACCTGGACCGCCATCACCAAAGACACTTGGGTGCAGAGGATTATTTCCAGAGGCTGTTGCATATCATTTTCCCTACAGTCTCCTAATCAATCTACAAAACATCCTGATGTTCCATCCAGTCAGAGAAAAGCTGCAGCCGTAGAAATAAAAAAAAAAAAAGAACCTGCTGGCCAAAAGAGCCATCCATATGCCCCTCCCCCCCAGACCAACAATATTTCTGAACTTATTCAAGGTTCTTTTGGTGCTAAGGAAAACCGGGGACCTGAGGCCTTTCTTGGATATCAGCAACTTAAACCAATATGCCAGACATTCCAAGTTCTGAATGGTTGTGATTCAGTCCATTCTGGCACATTTGCCCAATGATAATTGGATGTGCTCAATATATCTCCAGGATGTATACTGTCACATAAAAATTGATAAGTGATCCAGGAGATTTCTTCTCTCCTTGTTGGAAGCCAGTCATTGGCTCAGAGCTCTACCCTTTCATCTTACCACGTCACCCAGGGTGTTCACCAAATGCATTGCAGTGGTTGCAGCTCACCTGAGACTGCTGGGTTTCTGGGTGTTTCCATATCTTTTTATAACATATTTCCATAAAATTTGAGGACATCTGATACTATCTATTCCATGAAACCGGACAAAGGGGGTGGGGTGGTATTGGTAGATAAGATCGATTATATGAATGACCTTACACTTTTATTGCAGGACACCAATAAATATACTATAGTTTCATTGAATGAGATACACGTAGCACACAGGAAGTTACAGTTATTCTTAGAGTACAATTTATACCAGGGGGTGATTAATGAAGAATTGTACAATTTTTTGCAGAATGAATATCCTACTATTCCGACAGTGCTCGGAATTCCCAAGGTCCACAAAGACATCCATCACCCACCATACAGATTAATAGTAGCCCGGCATAACTGCTCGACCTATGGTATGGGGGTATTTGTGGACCATTTGGTAAAGAAAATACTTCCTTCATTTAACCAGGTGATTGTAGATTAATGGGATTTTCTGACTAGAATTAAGGAGGAACATTTTGAACTGACAAAGGGTTTCTCTACAATGGATGTGGTGGAACTTTTTGGTTCAATTCCCCACGATGCTGGCTTAGAATTGTTTAATGGCGCATTAATACAACATTCCAACTTGATTAACACTGATCAGTTTTGTGACAGAATTGATGGAACAAATATTGATGAACAACTTTATATCTTTTGAGAATGAGTATTATAAACAAGTGCAAGGAGTTGCTATGGGGGCTAGTTGTGCCCCCCCATCTATGCAAATTTAGTGATGGCAATGTGGGAACACAGATACATTCTCAATTCTGAATTCTCTAAACAGTGGGTTATTTATGTCCGATATTTGAGCAATATTTTTATAGCTTGGAAAAGAGATGGACAATATGCAAATCATTTTGTGGATTACATGAACAGTATATGTCCCTATTTTAAATTTACTCATGTTTTTGATAATGCTGTTATCGATTATTTAGATGTAACCATTAACAGAGATCCCCAGCTTAATAGATTTGTTTCCAAGGTATTCCGTAAACCCACTTATTCGAACTGTTTCAAGAGGTTTAACAGTCAACATCCTTATCATATTAAAAGGAACCTTGTTAGAGGGCAGATGATAAGGGGAGCAAGAATGAGTTCCACTTTGAATAATTTCAAAGTGGAATTGGGAAACCTTGTTGAGATGTTTAAGGCACGGGGGTACCCAGAATCACTAACCCATGAATTGGGTTTGGAGACACTAGAAGGATGGGATACTAAGTTTATCCCCCTACTAGGTACTTCGGACAACCACTTCTTGACGCACACTGGGAACAGATGAACAGATATGAGAACGACCTTCAAGACAGTACAATTCCAATGAATTTTAGGCATTCTATGGTGACGCAATTTGGCCCATTCGGTTTAAAAGTTAGGAAGATTTTAGAGAAAAACTGGACAATTCTGGGTATTAATAATGAACTTTTGGAGAAGTTAGGGTCTCATCCAACATTTACCCACAAGATGGGTAACAACATCAGATACCTCTTGGAACACCCCTTAAAAAAGGTGTTGGGCAAAAAAGTACAAGACCTTGTAAAAGGTGTCGGAAAAAAGTATGAGACCTTGTGGGATGTGTGCACAATGTGTTTACATACTGAAAGATCAGGTAGTAAGGATAGGTGAACCATTGAAAGAGATTAGATTGGCAGTGGGTAATTGTGGAAGCAAAGGGTTGGTGTACATTGGCATATGTGAAGGATGTTATGCATTTTACATCGGGAAAACTGAGAGGGTTCTTAGAAGAAGGATATACGAACACTTGTATGCAATAAGAACTGCCAACGATAATAACGCTTTGTATAAACACACATTAACTTGCCCCTCATTGACTGCATATAGATTTGGGATTTTAGAAGTAGTGGAGAAAAATGCCAGAGGGGGTAATTGGCATAATAAAATTGAGGAATGTGAACTGCGATGGCAGTTGCATTTAAATGCATGTGGATCACCTGGGATTAATGAATTAGCTTCTGTAAAGCCCATTTTAGTTGCCAGAGCGGAAGTCTTATGAGACAATATCACATTCTTAAAAAGTTTGTAAGTGTGTTACTTGAATTTTATATTAGTGTAATTTCACTTTAAAAATTAATTACTTGCCTAATTACAAAGGGTATATAAAGGTGCTTAATGAACTTGAATATGTATTTGATAAAGTCTGCATGCTGGCAGACGAGAGCGCTTATAAAGTCTGCATGCTGGCTGACGAGAGCGCTTATACTTGGAGTGTACTTTGGTTAATAAAGACTGTCGTTTTTACCAACTGGTTTTGAAACTCTTTTAGAGGGAATTCAGCTCCATTTAGTGGATTTTTAGGTTTTTTTTTTTTGGTTGTGAATTTTCTTATCCGCTGACACGTTTGTTTAGTTCAAGTTCTGAATGGTTGTGATTCAGTCCATTCTGGCACATTTGCCTAAGGATGATTGGATGTGCTCAGTAGATCTCCAGGATGTATACTGCCACATAAAAATTGATAATTGATCCAGGAGATTTCTTCTCTCCCTGCTGGGAGCTAGTCATTGGTTCAGAGCTCTGCCGTTTCATCTTACCACGTCACCCAGGGTGTTCACCAAATGCATTGCAGTGGTTGCAGCTCACCTGAGACTGCTGGGATTCTGGGTGTTTCCATATCTTGATGATTGGCTCATCTGTGCTCCCACCAAGTTCCTACTGATTTCAAGCCAGGGACTACTCACTCCAGGTATGTCTTCAACCAGATATCACAGTGAAGTACAGCAAGTGTCAACTTCCCCCCCACTCAAGGTGCTTGTCGGAACACAGGGACTCGAATCTCAAACTTGCCTCACTCGAGAATAAATACCTTACAGCGTGAAGCATCCCACATCCTCTCTTCCTTCCCCATCAGCAAGATTGGCGTTGCAACTTCTGGGATCTATAGTGGCTTCCGTAACTCTAGTATCCCTAGCAAGATATTACGTGAGGATACTACACTCGATGCTTGTAATACACTGATCTGTAAGACGACATTTCCACACTGCTCCAATAAGAATTAAAATAATTTGCAAGGAACACATTTCTGTTATGCTGATCCACCAGATAGTTTCTCAGGACTGCCCTTTTATCCTTCCACCACCTACAGCCACAGTAACCACAGACACCTTCCAAGTAAGGTGGGGGGCATTACTTAGAAAGGATGGTCCAAGGCACTTGGTCCCAATTGGAGAAAAGTCTTCACATCAGTGCCCTGGAAATGAGAGCAGTCCTATTAGTGTTGCAGGAATTTAAAGATGCTCTCCCTCCAGGAATGATTGCCTTCCAGACAGACAATAATGTTAGTAGTATTTTACATGAACAAGCAGGGGGAAACCAGGTCCTATCCCATATATCGAGAGGCGATGAGAGTTTGGCAGTGGGCAATCTCTTCCGTCCGTTTTCTTCTGGCAGTGCATATTCCAGAGGAAGTCCAGTGTACTAGCAGACAAATTGTGCAGGTCTGTCTTGCTCCTTCACGAGTGGTTTCTCAACCATGTGGTGGCAAAAATTATTTTCCATCGATGGGACCAACCTTATTGCGATTTCTTTGCCTCCCCTGTCAACTCCCAAATGCAACAGGTACATCACCCTGATTTTCTCCAGAGGGGGGAGTCACCAAGAAACTCTCTAGTCCATGTTGTATGGTTTTCCTCCTACACCTCAAATTCCAAAATTTCTACAGAAAGTATCTTACAGGAAGTGCAAAGAAATCCTCAATGCTCCATTCTGGCTTCAAGTATAGTTCCCCTTCTTGTGACCACATCTGGTGGATCTTCCTTGGGTGTTGGATCCAAACCTGATGCTCCTTTCTAACCCATCAGGAATAACTCACCTGGACATTTGGACTGTCAAATTGATTGCATGGTTTCTCCAGTTCCAGTTTTTCCTCTGTGATTAAACACATCCTCATATCCTCTCGGAAGGATTGTACTAAAAGGTGTTTTAAGAGTAAATAGAAAAGATCTCCTTTTGGGCTGTCCAGAGAGAGAGACCATTTTTCTGAACCCATTCCAGCTATTTTAGATTTTCTTGCTTCCATGTTGTTTAACAATGGTACAAGTTATTCTACCCTAAAGATTCAACTTGCCGCTGTCTTAAGTTTTTCATGTAGGACATAACCATTCCACTTTGGCTTCATCTAGATTATGTAAAGCTTTTCTTAAATGTACTTTTTTTTCTCTGACCCCCTATTAAGGAACCTACTCCACTCTGGGATTTAAATGTACTTCTTTAAGCCCTTACTTGACCCCCATTTTATTCAGCTGTCAGGGTGGGCTTAACAATTTTTGTCGTGGAAAACTCTTTTTATGGTCGCAATCACATCAGCTAGACAAGTATCAGAACTCCATCCTTAATTTTTTAAGCCAGCATATCTCATTTTTCACAAGGACAAGATATCTTTCCACAGTAATCCTTCCTTTGTACCTATGGTGGCTTCAGAAACTGCTATGAATCAATCCATCAACTTCCGTGTTTTCTTTGTAAATTTTTCCAACAAAGGTGAATACATGCTGCACCTTTTAAATGTGCACAGGCAACTTTGATTCTATATCCGCAGAACGAAGTGTATCAGAAAATCAGACCAGCTGTTTATTTTATTTTTCCAAAGCCATACTGGGTACAGCTGTCTTAAAGGTTACTTTAGCCAAGTGGTTCACTGAATGCATTTATTTTGTCTATAAGGAAAATGGATTTACACTTCCAAATTCCCCTAAGGCTCATTGCACTTGATCCGTGGCCACATCCTCTGCCTTCTGATCTACAGCTTCTATAGATAACATTTGCAGAGCTGCCACTTGGTCTAACATTCATACCTTCATTGCTCACTAGAAATGGAACTTTCTGTCTAGAAATAGAGCAGTGTTTCGCTCCACTGTACTCCAGAATTTCCTTCCTTGAAGACCATTGGGATTCCTGTTGCTGGGGACTCTGCACCATTGGTTGAGGAATGGACTAAAAAGACAACATCAGATACAAAAGTTCTGTACTCACCATAACTTCTGTGTTGTCTATTTTTTGTCCTTCCTCAACCCCCCAATCCTCTTCATACTTAAAACTTTATTTTCTGGTCTCTTAGCTTGACCTGAGAAGTGTTATACTGCCTGACTGTTTATGATCTCCAGCTCTTTTCTCTTGCTTCATTTTCCTTTATGCAGTTTATTGAACTGGGCTGTTACAACTTTTCTGTGTATGTTTTGCACTTTATAGCAGCTACAGTACATGTAGGCTGAAGGGAGGGCAAAATCAGCCTGAGGTAATTCTGCTAAAAAGGAGGATTATGGGTAAGGGGAAGACCTTGAGTTATGGAGCCAGGTCTTTAGAAGTGTCTGAAGTCTGATCTGAGGTAGGATCCGAGACCCATTGGTTGAGGAAGGACAAAAACAAACAATATACGTGCATAATTATGGTGAGTACATAACGTTTGTATTTTTGTAAACAACTTAAAATATCTCAGCAACCAGTCAAGTTATATATGTATGTGTGTGTGTGTGTGTGTGTGTGTGTGTGTGTGTGTGTGTGTGTATATATATATATATATATATATATATATATATATATATATAAATATATCTGTCTATATATATGTATATATATATATATATATATATATATATGTATTTATATATAATATCTCAGCAACCAGTCAAGTTATATATGTATGTGTGTGTGTGTGTGTGTGTGTGTGTGTGTGTGTGTGTATATATATATATATATATATATATATATATATAGGTTCATAGGTTCATAGGTTCATACTAGGCTATCTGCCCAAGGGCATTTATAAGCCTAGCCCATAGTTATGTGGCTTTCGCCACCCCTTTAGTTTGAATAAAAACTATGCCTATCATTTTTCTGTGCCTCTGTCAAGCAGTGACACTGAAGTAATCCCTGGGGTATATCTGCGATCTCCCATCCATTGGTCAAGATTCCTCTTGAACAAGGCCAGCGAGGTGCTCTGCCTCACATGTACCGGGATTTTGTTCCACAGCATAGGGAGTCTCTGGGTGATGAATCTGTCCCTCCAGCACGTTCTATTTATAACCGTGTCAAGGTTTAAGTCTCCGCCCTTGTGGTTCTGAGGGATCTAGATTTTTGAGGTGAAGCATATTCATCAAATCTGGGTTTGACATGGCCTTATATGTCAGGCACAGGTCACCTCTGAGCAAGCGGTATGAGACTGAATAAAGCTGGAGTTCTTTCAGTCGGGCAGCATAAGACATATTTTTGAGACCCTTTATCCTTTTGGTGAGGAACTTTTGGGGCCTTTCAAGCTGCATCAGGTGTCTGGTCAGATACATTCGAGCGGGCATTGTACTCAATCATAGGTCTAATGAGTGATGAGTACAGGGGACGATGACCTCCCTTGATCTAGATGTGAATCCCTTCATGATCAGGTGGGCGATATAGAAGGTTTTCCTAACTACTTTAGCAACATGAGTGTCAAGCGAAGACTACTGTCAACTTGGGTCCCCAGATCCCTGATGACTTTTTCTGTGCTCAGTGGATTGTCACCTATATGGTAGCTAGGGGTAACCTTGTTTTTCCCGAAGGGTATGACTATGCATTTTTGGCGTTTAACTTCAGGCCATGGCTCTGGCACCAGTTATCCGTTTCTGTGAGGCCCTTCTGGAGGATATCTGTGTCAGATGTGTTTTCGACTATGGCCCAGTTTGCAGTCATCTGCAAACTTTGTCAGCCATAACCCTCCTGTGTTTGCTTGTACTTCAGAAAAGTAGATGCCGAACAAGAGTGGACCCAGGACTGAGCCCTGTGGGACACCACTTGTGACAGGCTTTGAGTCTGACATGGCTCCAGCAACTCTGACCCTGTGGGTTCTGTCGCTTAGCCAGTTTGCAACCCATCTTGTGATGTATGGGTTTACATTCAAGCTGATGAGTTTTTCGATGATACCTGAGTGGGGTATTGTGTCAAGGCCTTTGCCAGGTCGAGGTAGGCTGTATGGACTGCCTTTCCCTCATCAATGGCCTTGGTGACTGTCTCGAAAAAGTCAACCAAGTTTAAGAGGCAGGATCTGCCTTTGACAAAGCCAAACTGGGTTGGATCCAAAGTCTGCAAGTTCCCTATGTCTTTATTTATGAGTTCCATTATGATCCTCTCCATGGCTTTGCAGATAAGGCTTGTCAAGCTAATGGGGCGGTAATTTCCAGGGTCTGTGGAGGCACCGCCCTTATGAAGTGGGACCACAGTCGCCGTCGCCACTCCTTGGGTGCGTATCCTGAGGTGAGGCTAAGATTAAACAGCTGTCCTAACTGTGGGTTTAATTCCTCGTTGAGTTCATGAAGCACACAGCCGGGGACACCATCCGGTCCCATGGATGCTGTGTTTTTGCCTTAGTGAGGGCAGTTCTCACCTGGGCGTTGGAGATGTTTGGGGGCTACAATCCTCTGGAATAGATATCTCTCCTTTTGGGGGGGGAGAAGTTTGCACTGAACCTGTCAGCCAGTATGTTAGCAATGTGTGTAGGTTCAGTAATTTTCACATCATTTTGAACTAATTCTGAGCATATCTGGGAGTTTCCTCCTAGGTTTCTAACATAGCTAAAGAAGGCCTTATGATTGTCTTTAGAGTCCTTGGCGATTTTTCTCTCAAAATTTGCCTTGGATGATTTTATGAGAGCTCTTAGTTTTTACTTATAATGATCAAAGGTGTCTTACCTTTCAAGGATTTTGCTCTATCTTGTAGTAGCTTCCTCCTTTTGTTGTAGAGCTTGTTTATGGCTGGGGTCCACCAGACTGGACGCTTGCCTTTGGTACAGAGAGTCTTAGTTTTGTTTGGGATTGCCTGATCCATGCAGTCCTGTAGGTGCTGGTAGAAGGCATTTGTAAGTGATTCAGCGGTTTGAGTAATGTTTACCACTGGCTCAGGGGCCTTAAAGGAGACCACACTAGTTTTAGAAGTGTGAAATCGGCTTTTGAGAAGTTTTTCACTGTGGTCTTTTTGTTTCAGGTGGGGCGGGATGAGGACCTCCAGCGAGATTAGTTTATGATCTGATCTCACCAGTGAGGGGTATACTTCGGTGTTGAACATTTTGATCCCATGTTCGTGATGATGAGATCAAGTATGTTTTCACCTCTTGTGGGGATGGTGACTAGTTGTTCCATGGCATTTGAGTTTATGAACTCCAGGAATCTTTGGGTTAGAGTGTTCGGGCTTGAGTAGTGTTCCCAGTCTATATTAGGGTAGTTGAAGTCACCTAGTATGATGGTGTTTGGAGATACATTTATCCCTCCAATGTTTTCAGGAAGGCCATGTGAGGTTCCTGAGTTTGAGAGGGTGGCCTGTAACATGCTACAAATTGCAGAGCAGTCTTGCCTATGGTTAATTGCACCTGGATGGTCTCCGATGCATCGTGCGTTGCCACCAACCTTGAGGTGTGGGTGTCCTTTATGAATATGGACACCCCCCCTCCTTTCTTGGTGTTGTCCGGATTTTGGGGCGGAACGTATGATATGAGGTGAAACCTGTTAGTGCTGGGGTGCTCTCAGGAGCCTTGAACCAGGTTTCTGTCACAGCACAGACATCGATGTTCTCCATATTGAGAAGGGCCTCGAGTGCGTGCATCTTGAGATTGAGACTTCTGGCATTGAGCAGCATTACCCTTAGTTTTTTTCCTTTTTGGTGTTCTAGGGTGGTAGGTTTAGAATTTGAGCCTTGCCTAAAAAGGCACTATGGGGGTGGCAAGAGCCTTTGCCAATATCCGGAAGCCCAGGGTGACAGGTGCAAGCCGTCCCTTGAAGCAGCGTGGCTTGTCCAGCATGTCATCCCAGGCAGACAGACATTGGATCCCCTTTGAATGACACCAGAATTTAAGCCAATTATTAAAGCTGATCATCTTATCACTGTATTGTGGCATCATTCTAGGTGAAGGTAGGATACTGCTCAAGGTCAGGGTCATACCTGCCTGGGCTACATAATCAGAGAGCTCCTCGACGTCCCTTTTCATGTAGTCCAAGGAGGTGCGTCTCAGGTCGTTGACACCAGCGTGGACAATGACTGAGTCGTACTTGTACCTGCTGTTGAGAGACCTGAGTGCTTGCGTTATGTGGCGGATTCTAGCGCCCGACAGGCAGCTTACTGTGACCTTCTCCTTACTCAGTCTGGTGAGCGGGGCGTCAGTGTGCCTGACTATGGAATCACCAATGACAAGTGTGTCTGGCATTTTGTTTGGCCTTAAGGGCTGTGACTGTTTGACACTCTGACTGTGTGGTCTATGTGTTGCATGTGTTGGGTCGTGAGGTGGTAGTTGTTTGGGTGTCTGCTTTGGTGGCCTCTGCTGTTTTGGTAAATTTTGACCAGAGCCTCCGAGTATGTCTTTGTGTGAGTATGTGTATGATTTGAAGTTGTGATGGTACCATGTGTGACTGGGTATGTATTGTGTGTGGTTGCCTTCTCCTCCTGTCTGGTCTTGCCAGTCCTATGTTGAGAGAGCTCAGTCTCCAGTTTGGCCGTATAGTTGCATCTCTCGCATGTATTTGTGTTTTGTGGGAGAAGGAGAGGATTGTCTGTGTACATGAGGCAATTGTAACATTGCCTCAATATTCCCAGGTTCACCAGTTGAGCTGGAGAGGACACTAGCAACTGATCCCTCGACATACTAGAAGTAGTAGATAAAGAACTTTCAAAGGACTCCGGGGAAGTGGGTTTTGGGCTGGTGGGGTACTATCTATAATAAGAGTGCTTTATCAAGGTGCAAGTACTGTAGGAGTAAGTGCTAGGCTTTACAGATAGAGAATAGTCTACTTGGGAATCAAGTAGAGATGAACTTTTCAGTTATAGGATATGCTGGTTAGATCAGCAGTACAGTTTAGCGTGTTTTATAGCAGGGGCTGAAGGGAGCTAGGAATTGGCCCAAAACGACCAATGGACTACTAGTTTCTGGCTGAAACTTCACCAAATCGGACAAAAGGCGCTCAGTGCTTCCCACTCCCACTGGTAAGCAAAGAAACTTCCCTCCTTCCTAATAAGGCAATGGATCAGTAACAGGAACTAAAAACAAAGCCCAGGGATCAGCAACTCTGAAACTGGACTACTCTAGTTCAGTAAAGTGGGAAAACAAGAGATTTTTTTGTTTTATTACAGAGATAAGGAAAAAAACAGACAGTAAATGCTATAAATGCTGTAAATCGGCTAGCGCACTTTAGTGTGTAGCCTACAGAAACAATTTGCAACAATTAGTAACTTAAAGTGCAATAAACAGTGTAAAATGCAGAAATCACTTAAAGTAGCAGTAAAACAGGCGAAATGCAGTCGCTAGTTAATAACAGTGGGAAAGCCACAAAACATACTTATATCTGGTAGAAAGTCACTCTTTTAGCTCTCTGCTGCTTGGATCACTCTGCAGGCCACCACGAGGATCTGTGCAGAGTTGGTACAAGCTGGAAAACACGTGTTTAGCGTGTTTTATAGCAGGGGGCTGAAAGGAGCTAGGAATTGGCCCAAAACGACCAATAGACTACTAGTTTCTGGCTGAAACTTCACCAATTCGGACAAAAAGGCTGCTCAGTGCTTCCCACTCCCACTGGTAAGCAAAGAAACTTCCCTCCTTCCTAATAAGGCAATGGATCAGTAACAGGAACTAAAAACAGAGCCCAGGGATCAGCAACTCTGAAACTGGACTACTCTAGTTCAGTAAGGTGGGAAAACAAGAGATTTTTTTTTTTTTTTTTTTTTTTTTACAGAGACAAGGAAAAAAACAGACAGTAAATGCTATAAATGCTTTTAAGTGGCTAGCACACTTGAGTGTGTTAGCCTACAGGTAAAATTAAGCAACAAATAACTTTTTAAGAGTGCAAAACAGTTAATCAACACAAAAACAGTTTAAATAGAATGCAGAGCTGTATAAACAGGCTAAGATGCAGTCGCTAAGCAGTAAATATTCAAAAGCCAGAAAAAATACTTAAATCAGTTATAGCAAATACAGTTATAACAAATGCTCTGAAATATACTGTATATTTCCAATATGTTTGAGAAGGACAGTCAGAACACAAGAAGGTTCAGGCGAAGAAGAAAAAAAAGTTTTGTTTTACTTTTGAAAAGGTAAAAGGAGGAACAGAAGGCCTTATCAAATGTTCTCTCTGTATTAAGAAGAATGAGCTAATGACACTAGACTGGGAGGTGTGTCACAGTAGGGGCGGGCAACTGCAAAGCCACCAAGTATAAGAGCAAGACACCAACAGGGAGGGAGGGTGGGACAAAATAGCCTAAGACAACAAGCTATGAAAGTTTTTAAACAGAAAAAGATTTCTGAAGATTCTGAATAGACAAAGTGCTTTATATATATTAAATTATAAAAACAGTAATCTGTTAAAATAATCAAAAATACTTATATTTTGTAGCTCAGTTGCGGTCAAACAACTTCTCCAGCCTGCACCAAAGACCAGAAACACAACTTTTTTTTTACAAGAACACAAAAGAACCAGCCCCCACTAGCCAAGAGATAATTACACAGAGTAAATGTTTCAGTTTATACAATAGCCTAAGACAACAAGCTATGAAAGTTTTTAAACAGAAAAGATTTCTGAAGATTCTGAATAGACAAAGTGCTTTATATATATTAAATTATAAAAACAGTAATCTGTTAAAATAATCAAAAATGCTTATATTTTGTAGCTCAGTTGCGGTCAAACAACTTCTCCAGCCTGCACCAAAGACCAGAAACACAACTTTTTTTTACAAGAACACAAAAGAACCAGCCCCCACTAGCCAAGAGATAATTACACAGAGTAAATGTTTCAGTTTATACAATAGCCTAAGACAACAAGCTATGAAAGTTTTTAAACAGAAAAAGATTTCTGAAGATTCTGAATAGACAAAGTGCTTTATATATATTAAATTATAAAAACAGTAATCTGTTAAAATAATCAAAAAATACTTATATTTTGTAGCTCAGTTCGGTCAAACAACTTCTCCAGCCTGCACCAAAGACCAGAAACACAACTTTTTTAATACAAGAACACAAAAGAACCAGCCCCCACTAGCCAAGAGATAATTACACAGAGTAAATGTTTCAGTTTATACAATAGCCTAAGACAACAAGCTATGAAAGATTTAAACAGAAAAGATTTCTGAAGATTCTGAATAGACAAAGTGCTTTATATATATTAAATTATAAAACAGTAATCTGTTAAAATAATCAAAAATACTTATATTTTGTAGCTCAGTTCGGTCAAACAACTTCTCCAGCCTGCACCAAAGACCAGAAACACAACTTTTTTTTTACAAGAACACAAAAGAACCAGCCCCCACTAGCCAAGAGATAATTACACAGAGTAAATGTTTCAGTTTATACAATAGCCTAAGACAACAAGCTATGAAAGTTTTTAAACAGAAAAAGATTTCTGAAGATTCTGAATAGACAAAGTGCTTTATATATATTAAATTATAAAAACAGTAATCTGTTAAAATAATCAAAAAATACTTATATTTTGTAGCTCAGTTGCGGTCAAACAACTTCTCCAGCCTGCACCAAAGACCAGAAACACAACTTTTTTTACAAGAACACAAAAGAACCAGCCCCACTAGCCAAGAGATAATTACACAGAGTAAATGTTTCAGTTTATACAATAGCCTAAGACAACAAGCTATGAAAGTTTTAAACAGAAAAAGATTTCTGAAGATTCTGAATAGACAAAGTGCTTTATATATATTAAATTATAAAAACAGTAATCTGTTAAAATAATCTAAAATACTTATATTTTGTAGCTCAGTTGCGGTCAAACAACTTCTCCAGCCTGCACCAAAGACCAGAAACACAACTTTTTTTACAAGAACACAAAAGAACCAGCCCCCACTAGCCAAGAGATGATTACACAGAGTAAATGTTTCAGTTTATACAATAGCCTAAGACAACAAGCTATGAAAGTTTTTAAACAGAAAAAGATTTCTGAAGATTCTGAATAGACAAAGTGCTTTATATATATTAAATTATAAAAACAGTAATCTGTTAAAATAATCAAAAAATACTTATATTTTGTAGCTCAGTTGCGGTCAAACAACTTCTCCAGCCTGCACCAAAGACCAGAAACACAACTTTTTTTTTACAAGAACACAAAAGAACCAGCCCCCACTAGCCAAGAGATAATTACACAGAGTAAATGTTTCAGTTTATACAATAGCCTAAGACAACAAGCTATGAAAGTTTTTAAACAGAAAAAGATTTCTGAAGATTCTGAATAGACAAAGTGCTTTATATATATTAAATTATAAAACAGTAATCTGTTAAAATAATCAAAATATACTTATATTTTGTAGCTCAGTTGCGGTCAAACAACTTCTCCAGCCTGCACCAAAGACCAGAAACACAACTTTTTTTTTACAAGAACACAAAAGAACCA
>NC_056747.1:89014309-89021809 GCF_019279795.1 Protopterus annectens | reverse complement strand
CTCTTTCCCTTAAAATTGTAGATTTTTCTTGTATATTGCTGAGGAGTTTACTCTGTCTTGTCATAGTTTCATACTTAAAAATGCACTTTGATGCAAAACCTTTTCTATTAACTTTTCAAACTAGTTGAAATTTTATTTGAAATTGTTCCTGATTTTACACTTTGCCCCTTCTATTATTTTTGGCTTTGTGTAGAATTCTTGCGCAAAGAAGTTAAGAGCGAGAAAGAGAGAGAGAGAAGCTAGTTAGTGAGCTCATCTGATTCTATGCCAGTTATTTCCTGTGCAAGAGGTTTCTGTTTAGTCAAAGGCCCTGCAGTTTGTCATTCATGACAGATGGCAGACCTTCAGCACCTTCCCTAGAATCCTTTGGCTCCCAAGAGGAAGTCTTCACTACAGTGGTATACCTAAGGCATTGTCTAGAAGACTCTTGTAAACTCTATTAAGTTCCTCACAATTGATTTGAATGATGTTGAGGATCCTGATTCTTTTATGGCCCCATATTTCAGGGGAGGTCCTGGAGATGTAAGAGACGCAAGTGACTCTGTGTCCTCTTTACAAAAAATGCTATAGAAGGCTTTTCATTTCATTCAATAGTTTTCCTGGATGGCCCCCCTTTGACGGATATTTTAAGGTTGCCACTAAGACTGCTTGAAAAAGACTATAGTGTTCCCAGTTCTTATAAAAAAATGACCCTGTCCTGTGCCTTTCAGTGAATGGTGCTTCTGGTCATGGGTAGCCCCCTTTTTCTACATGGGTTTGAGTATCACATCAACATTGGCTCAATATGATTTGGTCACACTGGCTAATGTTTACACCACTAACTTACTCTGCCATTGTACTTTCTGTATACATCAGTCACTTGACACCCACTCCCCATATCTCTCCAAACAATGTTACTACTATTGTACAAAACTCCTGTGTCTCTTCACCAATTCTCTGCTTCCATCTAACATTTAAGATACTTCCCAACAGCCTTTATTCCTTCTGTAGTGCTTTGCACTATGTATCCATTGCTGCTCAGACTCCTCCCAACAGTACCTGTCATTCATGAAAAAGCTCCCTCTTCAAAGCATACTCAGTCTTCTTTCATATACTAGAAAACAGTTTACAAACTAATAAAACCACAAAGAGAACTGGACGCAATACCCTGTGAACTAAATACACAGTTTAATTAATAAAAATAAGTGCTTTCGTCTCTAGCAACAAATACAGAAGACTTCATCAGATGTAATAACTTAACAAAGTGTCCCTATATAAACAGTTTGTAAGTATCACATGATTAAAAAAATTTAACCAACCAACAGCATCTTAAAGTGACGTTATGCATATAAAACCTATTGACCTAATAAATATAATGTTTACAAAAACCAGACACACAAAATAATAAAAATCACTATCTAATTTGAGCTTTAAATTTTAACAGGCATCCACTGGATGCTATTTCATTAAGACCTGGCCAACTTACGGCATGCAAAAATAAAATCCAGTAAAGTTCACGTATTTCCAAATGTAATGATCAGCCCCCCACCCACACACACACACATTCTGTGCAACCTTCTCAGTAATAATGAATTTAAAATTATGCCCTGGATATTGATCTCATAATTATGTTTATATGTTCTGCCTCTCAACCCATGTGCTGTTTTTCTAATATAGAATGCATAACACTCTTGGCAAAGTGCTGTGTAAACTATGCCCGCTGCATTACAATTGTATTTGCCCTTAATTCTAAAAAGATATCCATTAATGTTAAACATTTTCCCTGTACAAATAAGTTTACAAAAGGAACAACATCCACATTTACCCATAAAGGCAGTGGTGGTGATGTTTTTGGAGACTCTGCGTTCAGTCAAGTTCTTAAAATTAGGTCCTTGGTTTTCCCCCACTTTCTTTTTTTTTATTTTACTGTCTTCATTCGTAATAGAAATATTATTTTTAAAAATTGGACTAACTAATTTACTATCAGTGGTAAAAGTGGTAATAAATTAAAGCCCAAAATTATTATTCTGACCAAACAAGCAGCCTACTCAAATGGAACTGACTAATTTCCAAAGTTAATATTGGAACAAAAATCTACTACATCTCTTAGAAATTATATCTTCCTTTTAAATTATCAAAAAATTCACTAGGGTAACCCCTCCTTAAAAACATTTATTTCAGTAATTCATATTCTGCCAGAAAATCTTCAAAGTCTATAGTCATACAGGCTGCCCTAATTACCTGCCCTTTTACCACTGATTTTTTTTCTGAGACAAGGAGTGGGAGATAATAAAATGCAGGAAAGTGTTGGACTAGGTAGGTTTCCTGTATATTTTTGAATTATACTTTTATTAACCTTATGTTTCTTCAGCAATACATCGAGATAATACTAGTTTCCTCAGTCTCGAAAGAGAATTTGAAAAAAAAAATCATAGCATTGTTAAGATAATTTCTGAATTCTAAATTAGTTTCTCTTTCCTTTCCAGACAGTAAAGATATCATCTAGATATCTAATGTGCATTTGACAGGCTTTAAACATTTCTTATGGAAACAGAAATCTATCCTCCCATTCCAGCATAACTATGTTTGCAAAAATAGAGCTACAAGCGGCACCCATTGCAACTCCTTTTTCTTGTATAAAATTCATTTAAAAAAAGTAGTTATTTAAAACAATTTCAAGCTTTTCTACATATAGATTGTTATCCTGATGTCCCTCCTTCCTGAATTAATAATCAATGAACCATTCAACACCAGTGTCGTGCGGGATTACTGAGTGCAGGTCTTTAATATCAGTCAGTCATCAAAAAAGGCTTCATTATATTCTAATTTGTTATGCTTCCCTAAAAAAATCCCACGAGTCAATACACACTTGGGCTTCCATTGATGTGTAATGTTTCAGTTTACAATGTAAAGACTTTGCAAAAGGGGTTGTAATGGAGTTACGGGCATCTACAGTGGGGTGCATGGGTGGATTGTGCACACATTCTTATGGATTTTGGGTAATCCAGAGATGGTAGAGATTACAGGATTAGCCACATGTCAAAATTTATATTTTTCAAAAGAGATAAGGTTTTCCATCAACATATCAGTAATGATCATCATTGGCCCCTTTTCCCATTTTCTAAATGAGGTTGGGGTGTCGTGTTAACTAACAGTCGCCATCTCTCTCAGTTCAGTGCTACAGTCCTGGCTTCTTCAACAGTAATGTCTGACTGTCGCAGATCTTCTTTCACAAAATCCATCCACCTCTTCTCTGGATGTCCCTGTTTCCTCTTACCTTCTTCCTGTCTGTCCCAAATCTTGTTCACCAGATTGTCTTATGTTTTCCTGCACATGTGTCTGAACCACCGTAATCTGTTCTCTTTGATCTTTTCTGCAATTGGAGCTACTTTGGCTTCTGCTCTAAGTCCTCATTTGAAAGTAATAATGTGGCAAGATTGTTCATAGGTTAGTACTAGGCTAACTGCCCTTCTGAGCCATTTTAAGCCTAGCCAGTTATCCCCTGTGAGATTCGAACCCTGTACCTTGTGTTTGTAAGGCAAACACCTTAACCATTAGGTCACCCTCCAAACCCTTCATTTCTTCATCTGTTCCACAGTGTGCATCATACTACCCTTCTCAGGCACTTTATTTCCATCAACTGCAGCTTCTTCATCTGCTCTGCCTTTACTGCCCTGGTTTCTGTACCATACAGTAGTACCGGTCACACCACTGTCTTGTACACTATACTTTTCAGCTTCTTTGGCATTATTCTGTCATAGACTATACCTGAGACTCTGTGCCATTTGGCTGCAGCCCTTCTGAGTCTAGCTTTGACCTCTTCATTCAGACTTCCCTTCTCCTCAACAACCCCTTCCGGATACTTGAAGCTATTTACTTGTTCCACTGTCTTCCTTTCTATCTCAATTCTCAGCTTCTTCTGATTTCCCCAGTTTGCTTTTATTACCACTGTCTTATCTGTGCTTAAATTTTATCCCATGTGCCTTAAGTTTTGCATTCCATTCCCCTATCCTTTGCTGAAGTTCTTGCTCAGAGTCTGCCTGTAATGCCCCATCATCTGCATACAGTAAGTTTATTGATCTGTCCCCTCCAACCTGTTTGCTAATGTCCATCACCAGCATGAACAGCAGTGGGCTGAGAGCTGAACCCTGGTGTACACCCACTCCCACTGAGAACCCCTGTGTGAGGCCAAACACTGTTCGTACATGAGTCATTGAGGCCTTGTACATAGCCTGTATTAATTCTACCAATATTTCTGGGACTTAGAACCACCGCAGTACTGCCCAAATCATCTTTCTTGGGACCGTGTCATATGCTTTCCCCAAGTCTAGGAATGCCCAGTTGGGCTGTTTCCTCTTCTCTAGCTTCTTCTCAACTGCCTGTCTCACTGCAAACATCGAGTCAGTTGTGCTGCAACCTGATCTGAATCTGAACTGCACATCTCCTATCTTACATTCAACTACTCTGCATATCCGTTTATCAATCACCCTCTCCAGAACCTTCATGCAACGCAATAGGATTTTAATGCCCCTGTACTGGCCACAGTTGTGAATATCCCTTTTGTTCTTGCATGAGCATGCTTATTCTCTAGTCATTTGGGATACACCTCTGTCTCCACACTGCTATGAGTACCTTCAGGAGCCATTTCTCCCTTATCTCATCCAGTATTTTTTTTATCATATCTGTGACCTCAAATGAGCCTGTTTCTTTCCTTGACTTTATTTTCCTTATCGCTGTTCTTACTTCTTCTAGGGTGGGCTCCTCTTCTTCTCTCATCGTAGGCTGTTTCTGGGGCAGTACAGCTTTTGTGGGGTTTTCTTCATTCAGAAGTGCTGGAAATACTCCTTTCATTTGCCTTTGATGTCCTGCGGACTGGTGAGCAGGTTGTTGCTTGCATCCCTTATGAAAGGTGTCTGACTATCTTCTTTATCTTTCTGTCTTTGCCTTGCAACCTGATATAGTTTGTTTGTACCACTTACTGTGTCACTTTCCAGAAGTTGGTAGAGTGCCTCCAATGCCCTATTCTTTTCTATTGCAACTCCTTTCTTAGCTTCTTTGTTAGCCAATCAGTATTCCTTCCTAGCCTGGTCAGTCCTTTCTATCTCCCATTTTTTCCTACTGTCTTCTTTTCTTTTGCTCACTTCCTGGGCTTCTGCATTCCACCATCAGCTTTCCTTATTTACTTTATTTCCATACCTGGCTCAGCCACATATCTGTTCTGTAGTCCTAACAAATGCTGTTTTGAGGCACTGACATTCTTCAACTCCATCTATTTCCTCTTTTTCTTGAGGTGCTAGAGCCCTGAGTAATTCCTTGAACTGTTGTAATTTCTCTCCAGTCAACTTCCAGGTCT
The DNA here is from genome assembly GCF_019279795.1 of Protopterus annectens. Taxonomy (NCBI): domain Eukaryota; kingdom Metazoa; phylum Chordata; order Ceratodontiformes; family Protopteridae; genus Protopterus; species Protopterus annectens. The sequence continues at coordinate 89,016,477 of NC_056747.1, read as the reverse complement.
TCAGCCTGGTCTCTGTTGACCTTAGAGCCTTCTCTGATCACTGCTTGCAGCTGACTTGTGGCAACCAGTGATTTATGCTGTGGGCTGACTGTTTCACTGGGGATGACTTTGCAATCATGGACTCTACCCCAGTGCCTTTTCCTTACTAGGAGGAAGTCTACCTGAGTTGCACGTTGGCTACTGTTGTATGTGATCTTGTGACTGTCTCTCTTTCTGAGCAATGTGCTGGCTACTATCAGGCCTTTTGCCAGACAGAATTTTAGAATGGCTTCTCCTTCTTTATTCCTGTTGCTCTACCCATGTAGACCCAGGCAGTCCTCATATCCTATTCTGTCTGTCCCGATATGTGCATTCAAGTCGCCCGTTATCAACACCAATTCAGGTTGTCCTGTTTTATCTAGTAGGTCCAGCAACTGCTATCTGAATGCACTCTTTTCCTCATTATCACAACCGTGCTGTGGGGCATAGGCTGAGATTATGAATACTGCCCCATCATTGCAATGGAGTCTGATTGCCATTAGTCTGTCACTAATTCTGATGATATCCCTCACTGCCTTCTGAAATCTCTGTCACCACAATACCTGTCAACATATCACTAAGTTGTGTCCTAATCCTGCAATACACAATATTAAGTTCAGGTTTTTTAGAAACTTGATTACAAGTCTCTTCAAATAAAATAAACCATGAATTCTGTCTAAATAATCTTGGTTGTCCATAGCCACCAATCCACTCCCCTTGTCCGGTTTCATCAACCTGATATCCAAAGATTTCAAGCCATTGAGCAAATCTTGTTTTATAGAGATATTATAACAATTTAGAAAATCCCTATGTTTTAAAGCAAACCTTAAATCCAGTTTGCAAGCCATGTCAAATAATGCCAGTGTCAGGTGCAGGTGGATTGCATGTGCTCGCTACTCAAAGCTGGAATGAGATGGATGAAGATTAAATTGCTTCCTTGAAGAGAATGGAGAGATTCAGCTTTCTAATGAACAGTTTAATATCCATTAAAGTGTTCGCTCTATTTGCCCTCTGTGCCAGTACAAATGTAAGACCTCTTTAGAGAACAGGTCTGCTACCGCATGGCCTAATGGATAAGAACTAAAGTTATAAGTGGAAAATCTCCAAGAGTATTAGAAACAGAGTTACATTTAAAAGTTGGTGCATCATAGTGTAATCTAATATCTGCTGTTTGCGAACCCAGTTTATTCTCTTGGATTTCCATTGTTGCCAGTCTGACTGACATACCTGAGGGGGTGGATGAAGGGGTGAAACCGTATTCCGATCCACCTATTGGTTCCTTTGATTTTGATTATTTGCTTTTTATCCTCTCAGACTGTCGTAGTGGCTGGAAATCCAAAGGGGAAAGATCATTGTTGTTGTTAATAGAACTGTTCAGCACATTAAAAAATGTCATCATTAGGTTTTTGACTGGTTACCGTGTTTGGTGGACCAAATTCGTGTCCCCACTCTTGTGAATCTGGGGGATTAACATACGGTGTATTACGAGTGTAATCACTGATGTCTCTCTCCAACTTTAGCATCTTCCTAGCTCTAATTTTATTAATCTGTGTATCAATTTGAAAAAATATATGCTTGTAGTCTGCTTTATGTTGATCAGATAAAAGATCGATGGTGATTGTTATCCAATAAGTTAATATCACCAATCACTTCCTCAGTAAGTTTTGCATTATGTCTTACAAGCACCTCCATAAATTCACAGCCCTGTTTTTATCAAACAGGGCAAGCAAGTCATTGTGCTGAATTCTTAACTAAGCCGGTGGGGTATCTCCAAGTTCTAAGCTCTTTAGGCACTTTGTTGGCTTAATAGATTCAATGATACGCATTTTCCAGTTGGAGCTTATGCACTTTTAACAATTTGTAATGAAAGGCATTTAAATTCTTGCTCAGAGTGGCCCCCATCTATGATTTGTAATTTGAGGCAAAATCCAATTTTTGCCGTAACCAATCATTTAAACAAGGCATATTTGAAGTAGTGGAAATATTCTTATCTAAAAGCGTATGAGACAATACATTGTCCTGGTTCACCAATGTACCTGTATTCACATCAGTTCTAATGATTTATTGTCCCAAAGGAATAGTATTGGAGCTCAACCTTGTTGGTTGCTGCGTACTGGCAGTAAGCTGTTCCATTCTCTGCAAAAGTTGTT
>NC_056747.1:89006809-89009309 GCF_019279795.1 Protopterus annectens | reverse complement strand
CCCCAAAACAAAACACGTGCAACACATAGCTCACAAAGCCAGTGTGCCGAACAGTCACAGTCCTTAAGGCTAAACACCACACCTGATACACTTTTAATAGGTGACTCTATCATCAGGCACACTGACGTCCCACTCACCAGGCTGAACAAGGAGAAGGTCGCGGTGAGCTGCCTGTCAGGCGCTAGGATCCGCCACATAACGCACGCATTCAGGTCACTCCAAGAGAAGTACAAATATGACTCAGTCATTGTCCATGATGGTGTGAATGACCTGAGACGTACCACCCTGGACTACATGAAAAGAGACATAGAGGAGCTCTCTGAGCATGTAGCCCAGGCCGGTATGACCCTGACCTTGAGTAGCATCTTACCCTCACCAAGAATGATGCCATAATATGAAGACAAGATGATCAGTTTCAACAATTGGCTTAAGTATTGGTGTCATTCAAAGGGGATCCAATGCCTGTCAGCCTGGGATGACATGCTCGACAAGCCACGATGCTTCGCTAAGGACGGCTTGCACCTGTCACCCCTGGGCTTTCGGATATTGGCAAAGGCTCTTGCTACCCCCATAGTGCCTTTTTTAGGCAAGGCTCAAAAGACAAACCCACCTCCATAGGTATCACAAGGGATAAGGAACTAAGAGTAATGCTACTCAACGCCAGAAGTCTAAACCTCCAGATGCATGCACTCGAAACTCTCCTTAGCATGGAGAACATCGATATCTGTGCAGTAACAGAAGCCTGGTTCAAGGCTCCCGAGAGCACCCCAGCACTACCAGGTTATACCTCATACCATGCTTTTCGGCCCCAAAACTTGGACCAAACCACAAAAGGAGGGCGAGTATCAATATTCGTCAAAGATAACCACACCTCCAGGTTGGTGGCACAGCACGAAGCATCAGAGACTATCCATGTGCAACTAACAGTGGGTAAAACTGCCTTCCAGTTTATAGCCTGCTACAGACCACCCTCCCAAACCCAGGAACCCCACTCGGCCTTCCTGAGAACACTGGAAAATATGAAGGTCTCTCCAAACACCATTATATTGGGCGACTTCAACTACCCAAACATAGACTGGGAGTATTACTCTAACTCCCAACACCCTAGCCCAAAGGTTCTTAGAATTTATAAACTCAAATGCTATGGAACAACTTGTTACCACTCCCACAAGAGGGGAAAGCATACTGGACCTGATCATCACCAACATGGGGACTCTATGCTCCAGACCAGAAGTGTATCCCTCACTGGTATGATCAGACCATAAACTAATCTCACTGGATATTCACATCCCCACCCCACCCCCTGCCCAGAAAACCACAGTGAAAAACTTCTCTAAAGCAAATTTCACACTCCTCAAAACCGAGGTGGAATCCTTCAAAGCCCCCGGACCTGTGGAAAATACGGCCCAGACTGCAGAATCCTTTATAAACACATTCTATGAACACCTTCAGGAATGCATGGATCATGCAATCCCAAATAAAATCAAGACCCAATCCTCCAAAGGCAGACGTCCTGTCTGGTGGACCCCAGCCATGAACAAACTATACAATAGAAGGAGGAAGCTACTACATGATAGAGTAAAATCCCAAAAAGGAAAGGCATCTCTGATCAGTATTAGCAAAAAACTATGGGCACTCATAAAATCGTCTAAGGCCAGCTTCGAGAGAAAAATTGCAAAGGACAATAAGGATAATCACAAGGCTTTCTTTAGTTATGTTAGGAACCTGGGTGGGAATTCCCAGATATGCTCAGAATTAGTCCAGAATGGCAAAAAATACACCGAACCCACAGACATTGCCAACATCCTAGCTGACAGGTTCAGCGCAAACTTCTCCTCCCCCCCCACCAAAAGGGCGAATATCTATTCCAGCAAAGTGCTGCCCCCCTGACATCTCAGATGCTCAGGTAAGAGCCGCCCTCTGCAAAGCAAAAAACACAGCATCAGTGAGACCAGATGGTGTCCCGGGCTGCGTCCTACATGAACTCCAAGAAGAGCTAAACCCAAACATAAAACTACTGTTCAATCTCAGCCTTACTACAGGATATGTACCCAAAGAGTGGCGTACAGCAACAGTGGTCCCTCTCCACAAAGGTGGTGCCTCAACGGATCCTGGAAACTGTCGCCCCATAAGCCTGACTAGCTTGGTCTGCAAAGCTATGGAAAGGATCATCATGGACCTCATAAATAAAGATATTGGGGACCTACCGACACTGGATCCTACCCAGTTCGGCTTTGTTAAGGGCAGATCATGCCTCTTAAACCTGGTCAATTTCTTTGAAACAGTCACCAAGGCCATTGACGAGGGGAAGGTGGTCCACACAGCCTACCTGGACCTCGCATAAGCCTTCGATACAATACCCCACTCGGACATTATAGATAAGCTCACCAGCTTAAATATAAACCCCTATGTTACTAGATGGGTTGCAAACTGGCTCAAGGACAGAACCCACATGGTTAGAATTGCTGGAGCCATGTCAGACTCCAAACCAGTTACAAGT